>NW_025533467.1:1500000-1693220 GCF_020615455.1 Coregonus clupeaformis
CCACGCCCCCTCGTGCCTTATTGCTTAAATATACCATATCACCAAAATCTTCCAAAACTGAGATATATGGTTATTCGGTTGAAGGGTTCAAGACAGATGGCTACAGCAGAGGACATGGAGCCAAGCTGACTTCACACTCAGCTGTGTCTGACAGTCACCGTTAACAAGGGCACTTAGTGCAGCAGAGTCTATAATCTATTATATGTTACACTCAACCAACCAATTAAACACTCCTGGACCACAATGGCTCGGGCCATGAATAAAGAGACTGCATCCAATGTCTTTTCGAGTGGATAATGGACAAGATGAGCTCATGGCAATTTTCATGAGCTCATGGCATCATCCAATCATTTTAATAATGTCTTTGTCAATTCCCCATTAACGCTCATGTACTCTTAATTGTATTTTTAGGATTATGTGGACACTGATCAATAGATTTCTACCTAATTTACTTTATCAAGGTTACATCCATATAAAGCCCCCAGGCATGTGACGATTGACAACAATGAATTAGAGACAGAGAGAGAGACAGACAAATTAAAAAAAATACAAAATGTATCCTTCATTCATGTGTCCGCAGGTGCAGAAGGAGGATGCTGTGAAGACCTTGGACTATCTGAACCTCAGCCCATTTGACTCCCTCTCACAGCCCTCTCCCTATGACATAAGAAGGTTAGGGGAAGAAGGAAACATTGGAGCAGCAATGAAAGTCAAACACCTTTCCAAATACTTCCAGATCATATCCACCAAGCCTAAGCCCCCGAACTATAGCTCTGTGGGCCCATTTGGCTGGTCACAGAACCTCTCCCTCCCCCTGGATGAGTCACAGTTCCGCTCCAAACCCAAGCCCCCCATGAAAACACCTATCAAAGCTAAGAAGACCTTTGGCTGGGGCAACTTCTACCTCAACATCAAAACCACCAAGTTCAGCCTGCTGGTGACAAGTAAGATAGTGGACCACATCAACGGCACCTTCAGTGTGTACTTCCGTCACAATTCGTCCCATCTGGGGAATATCTCAATGAGCATGGTTCCTCCCTCCAAAGCCATGGAATGGGAGGATGTGCGAAGCCCGGAGCTCCAGTTCCGGAATCAGCCACAGTCCACCATCAATGCGCACCAGCAGGAGATGAAGGCCCTCAACTGCAGGGTGGAGTACCAGAGGACCAACAGGGCCAAGAAGACCAAACCCTGCCTCTATGACCCCTCCCAGACCTGCTACTCAGAACACACCCAGTCTAACGCTGCCTGGATCTGTGCCATGCCATTCAAGGTCTTCTGTATATTCATCTCTTTTCTCAGCACCGACTACAAACTGGTGCAGAAGGTCTGTCCAGACTACAACTTCCAGGCGGATCTCCAGCACTTTGGACGACGAGGATAGCCGATGAACTAGGAGGGTTGTTAAGGCATGTTTTTCTCCATCTCCTATCCCACTGGAGAAAGGGGCTTGCGTTGAACGGCAAGGATGGATGGCCCCACACCGACATTCAGGCCTCACACAGACATTCAGATGGAGAGCTTTGTGTTTAGTAGAATGGAAGTCAGCAGCAACTGCACAATGAACATAACAAATAAATAATACACCACTGAAGGGTAGAAGACAGAAGATCAAGTAGGATAATAGTAGGATCATTTTGTAAACTATTTGTGGTAAAATATTGACTTGGGGGGAGTGATGCCCTATGTGCATGCCAATTTCAGCACTATTCCCTGCTTTTGTTACTGGTGGCTATGTTTGGGGAAATTGTCTGCTTATTTGTCGCACGTTGCCCATCTGTGATGCCCCTTACATGAACCTTTTCACTGTTTATTTGAGGGTATCCTTTTGCAACCAAGGCAAAGTATCTGGATGGTGAGTATTGAGTTTGGTCATACTGTATGATTCACATACGAAATCTACATTTTATTTTATTTTACAAGCAGATATGAAATTATGTATGATGGAAAGCAAAATGTAGATATGAAATGCATATTAAAATGAGTTGTTTTTTTGCTTGAAGTGTTATTGAGTTCATACATCACACACTAAGTTTCCTAATGAAAACAAACTGTACAGAAATTAAGCACCTGTCCTGGACTGAAGCAACGATCTGGAATTTCATTTGTGTGAATTGGTGCTCAATTCGCATGCGTTGTAGTCCTGTCAATATTTCACTATCTCATTATCGGCGCTTCTAGACATGCTCTCTCTAGCTCTGCGACAAATAGTGTTGGTGAGTGAGTATGTCCTGTGTTTACTCACCTGCTATTACAATGTGGTGAAGTGTTTTTAACCAGCCGACAATGTGCAAGTTTATAGATACTACTAGGATAATACATGACTGTTATGATAATCTTATTTCACTGTAATCGTATTGTCGCTGTCTTTCACTGTTTTTGAATAGGCATATTGCACCTATAAGTTCATCATATCGTTTGGCAGATTCACGGTTATGACTTTTCTTGATTTGTTAAAGATTTGTTAAAGAGGTCAGTATGTTGCCTTGAGTGATTAATCTGAGGTTTAAACTCTGAGTGATTCATCTGAGGTTTAAACCCTGAGTGATTCATCTGAGGTTTAAACCCTGAGTGATTCATCTGTTTAAACCCTGAGTGATTCATCTGAGGTTTGGCTGTTGGTCTTTATGGTGTGTATCACCATTGCTACATTGACTGCTGAGACTTGGCTATTTAGGCTTAAACCAACCCTTATTTAGCAAAATGCTAATTGAAACACCCCTCTGGCCAAAGGAACAGATATTGCATAATATCATGCAGCAATGGTAACAAACAAACCTTGATTCATTTGTATCTCTCCCGCCTGTGCACAGTAATCTATTATTTTTTACTTAGCAGTGGGGCGAGAGGGGCAGCCTCTCCTGCAGGTGTCCCAGCGTGCTTTAGGCAGTGTGGGGCTGTGGACAGGCCAGGACAGCCTAGCCAGAGACGACCCAGAGATGTGGACCCTGCTTCAGCAAGAGAAGATCAGCATTGCAGAGGACTGGAGCATTGCCTCTGAGGTTGGAATTTAAACTACAAAAAAAACCCAGAGATACACAAAGAGATGGAGATAGAGGGAAATAGATAGATATCCAGAGAAAGGAAGGTCGGAGAGCGGGAGAAAATGTGACTGACTGATTGACAGGATGAATGAATGATTGGCTGGGTGACACGTTTCTCTGTTAAGACCAATACTGATGTTTTATTGAGAAGTTTTACATGATCAGACCATCCTAAATTAAAGGAGTTCCCTCATCTTTACTTGAAAGTCATTCACATCGAAGTAGGAGAGGAAATGGGAGAAATTCTAATATGCAGGTGCTGTTACTTATTCAACACTGCAGCACAACAGACTTTGAAAATAGTCAAAACTGTCAAAAGCTTCCATTGGATTGCATGATTGGTCCCATCATATATCCATTCTCTTAGATTCTCTGAGAAAGTGGAGGAGGAATGAGTTGGATGGGAGAATGATATACCCTCTCTCAAGTAGCAAAGACTCCTCAGTCACAGTGAAGTGTCATTGAGATCCCATTGACGTGTGACTGAAGGATCCCTACATGCTGACAGTTTTAGGGTAACACTAGAGATAGACTGGGAGGGAGAGAGAGATGCTATTCTCTATTCTCCCTCCCTGAGCAGCAGTTGTTTCTCTCTCTGATGTCTGTGTAAGGGAAGTCAGATACACTGATATGATGCATCACATGGGAAGTCAACCCCAAAATGGTTTTGCCATTGCAACATGCATCTTCATCTGTTTGTTGTCCTGAGTTTTTCTATCAATGTGATTCTACATGAGATAACTACTCATGTAGCGTGGAACCCCGTATTATCGGCATATTCAACAGCGTTTAAGAAATATATTACCTTCAACAGTGTTATCTTGTGATCAAGCCATCAATGTTATGTGATTATTGGTGTCGTAAAAATGTTAGCTAACGGGTTAGCAATTAGCAAGTTTGACATTTCAGTGGAAATACTACTATTATCAGCTTTTTGATAAGCGGTTTAGCAAAATAATACGTCCCGTATTATCGGCATATGGCCCCCAGTTATTGGCCACCTTACTATTTTGTTCAATTACAAGATATATCTGTTTAATTTTGTTCAAAAAAGAGACACCAACCATATACCCGAAGTGTTTACTAGATAGTTGACTAGTTGGCTAGCCTTCTGGTAAAAAAGAATGACTTGCCTGTCAACTTTTCATTGCGTAGGCCGGTGCGCCCTCCTGTGGACTCTTAAAAAATGGTTCTTCACCAACATATTCAGTGTTGTAACCAAATAATATCTCATCATTTGTTTTACAGATTAATTTTATGTTTTGAGAAAGTAGATAACAGTTGAATACTAAAATATGAGTATTAATAATTTACATCAAATAAAACTTTAATTTCAGTAATGTGCATTGACATAAACAATGAAAACACTGTTGGAGTTTGTGTTGCAGAGATGCACTTGGAAAGTAAAGAAATAAATATACAAGATGGGTTCAATAATTATATATATTATATTTTTGACATGTACTTTTTTGTACAAATAAATAATTTCATATGAACACAAACAAAACAAACAATTACATTTCGACCTCCATCCCTATATTGTCACAGAAATCACAATACAAATCCAGCTCCACTGCTACCTCTTGATCCCACTGCACACACCTGCAGTAGAACCAGTGCTCGCAGAAGTCACAGCACACCCATGGCACCTCGGATCTACACTCCTGAGGGGAGCTTGCAGGCGGATCATGCTCCCCGCAGCGAGCACAGCAGGTGGTGTCTTCTTTTATAAAAAATAAAATAATAAAAATTGATTAATATGGTTTTGCAAAATGTAGAAGTTCTTCAACAACAACAGTAATTAATACAACTGAGAGAGAGAAAAACAGATTATGAAGTACCTGAGAGTAGTGCAATGGGTGGCATGACACCATGACTCCTGAGTGGCACAGTGGTCTAAGGCACTGCATCGCAGTGCTAACTGTGCCACTAGAGATCCTGGTTCGAATCCAGGCTCTGTCGCAGCCGGCCGCGACCAGGAGACTCATGGGCGGCGCACAATTGGCCCAGCGTCGTCCAGGGTAGGGGAGGGAATGGCCGGCAGGGATGTAGCTCAGTTGATAGAGCATGGCGTTTGCAATGCCAGGGTTGTGGGTTCGATTCCCACGGGGGGACAGTATATATAGAAATATTTATATATATGTATTCACTAACTGTAAGTCGCTCTGGATAAGAGCGTCTGCTAAATGACTTAAATGTAAAAAATGACAGACGTGACCGGTGGAGCTTTTCTCTTCCTTTTCTGTGCTGCAGTTTGAGAAAAAGTAGTGTTAAACTGAGCATGTTTCATCAAAACCCTTTTCAACTTTTTTACATCAATACCTCTGGAGGAAGCTGCAGAGGTTTTGGAGGAGGTGGAGATGACTTGAGGTCTGGTGCTATGGACTGTAGATATGTAAAGAGAGTCATTTTTTTTGTAATTGAACATGTGTTTACCTGTGGAGGTGGCTGTATTCAAATTGCAGGGGGCAGGGACACCAGACGAGGCTGCTATGGTGGTGTGACCACGGGAGACGGAGGAGGCAGTTGGTCCAGAGGAGGCCGTGTTGGTGGTGACAGACAGGGGGGGTGGTGTGCATCGTGGTGGTGGACAAAACCGCCGACGATGACTTGGAGGAGCTGGTGTTTGTAATGGTGGGGTTGAGGGGCAGACGATGGTGTGGCCGGGAGAGTAGGCACGTAGCCTTCTTCTGCAGCTGGGGACTCCGGCGGCTCCTACAGGTGTTGCACACTGGGAGGCACTGGCAGTGGTGATGCAGCTGTCAGGAGTGGTTCCAGCAGGGGGTCCAGCAGAGGCGATGGCGTCAATGGTCACATCCATGGCAGCCCTCTCCTGTGCCCTCTGTGTTCTGAGGGCTGCCCAACACTCTTTCTCCTCTGTCATCGGCCCTCTCCTTCTCACCCCTCTCCTGCCACTGGTGCATGTATTCCTCCCCGGTGAGGCATGTGGCGACCACAGGGAGTCTTCTGTATCGATCTAGCCGATACTTAAGGACAGGAAGGATGTGCCCCCAGGTCCTTCGCTATCAGCCCCCCCTCTATTAGGGGGTACTCTTCTAGAGCTAGGGCTGGGACTGGAGCAGGGGCTTGGACTGGAGCAGGGGCTGAGGGTCCTCCTGTGGTCACTGGGGAGGAGGTGCTGATGGACGGCACAGTGCTGCTGGTTCCAGGAGAGGCGGTGGTGGGACCCGGAAGGGACCGAGACGGCATTAAACGGGACCCTTCAATGGCTGAAGGGTCAAAAGGGAAGAGGCCACACTTCTTAAACCCTTCTACCACATAGCGCATGTCCTTGCAGCGCTGGTACGGGTAGCGGAATACTCTGGCAAATTCTTTAAAGGGCCAAAGTATGCCATGTCCAGCGGCTGCAGGACATGGGTGCAGTGTGGTGGAAGACAAAGAAGTATAACTCCTTCCCTTAGTGCCGCCGCGAGCACCTCTGGGTCCATGTGGCTCTTGTGCCCATCGAAGAGGAGAAAGAGAGGGCGCTCCTTCACTGCATGCTTAATGAAGTGCTGAAACCACTTCCTGAACAGGTCCCCGTCAATGTAGCCACTGTTTGACCATCCATACAAGGCTTGGGGGGGGCCTCCCAGTGTGTAGTGGCCACCTGGGAAAAACTTGGGGTAGATGATAAATGGGGGGACATCCTCCCCAGCTGCGTTGAAGCAGGCCAGCACTGTGATGTGCTCCTTGGTCCCCAGACTCATCGCAGTTATAGATTTGTCTGGGTTTCTCCCTCAACCCACTCTCCTCCAAGTGCTTCTCATAAGAAGTGAAGAAGGTGTCCATCATCGGACGTGTGGCACACTCAGCTCTCCCCCTGTCCAGGGTGTCCGGCCTCCTCATGCTCAGGTTATTGTGCCTCCTCCTGAACATTTCCCACCACCTCTTCCCCAGTGGTGGGATTGTTTCCCCTGGGTGCTGAAACCTACAATAGAAGAGAATATGTAATTGTCCATCCAGGATGAAAATGTTTGTTTTGGCATCACCTTACACATCCACATTTACATCACATACATTGAGAACAGTCAGTCCAGTATTCTACATACATAAACACATAGAACACCAAATACCTGCGTATTTTGTTGGCGTATTTCATCAGCCTCTGTCTGGTAAAGGGGAACCCATGGCTGGCGCAGTAGATACTGCCCCAGAGAATTTTCAAGCAATGTGGGTGGTCCACTGCGACAACCATGGGTCACCCGGCCGCTCAGCCTCTCCGCCAGAGTCTGCCGAGGTACACCATGCACCTTGGTAGATAAGAAAAGAAAACTGTTACTAGCAGATAAAATTCACATACACGTGGTAATCTCCTAAAAACAAAAGATGCCTAACCTTGGCAGCCTGGCGGATAGCCATCCCTGCCCCGCAGTCCTCCATGGCATGGAACATGTCCACCTCACTCCACTGCTTCCTCTTGACTTTCTCCATGCTGTGGTGGTAAATACATGTAGCTAAATAACTTGGCATACTATATACATTTTAGAAAAATTATTCAATCTGAATAAGTATAAACATTTACATTTCAAAGCTAAGGCATTGAAACGTGATGAAAGTTTTCACAATAACTGAAAGTGTACCCATGGTTTTTGTTTGATGTTATCTGTAATGAAAATTAGTGTCCCAATTAGTTTAATATTGATGCATACATTGTAACATTAGACTAAATACTGCCTATATGTAGCTGTTGTAAGATTAAACATAGCCAACAGTGATAGGTGTCAAAAAGTGAATGGTTCAAAGTTCAAAATTAATTTTTGCAGATTGTGTAAAACGCCCCCGTCGTGGACTCCAATTCTGAAAAGGTCAAGCTTGACAACATTCAGCTGTTTTCGTGATATGTATTATCTAATGCTTACAATTTATTTCCTTTTTGCTTACTTAGCAGTTCTATCAACATTTAGCAACTAAGCTAGCAACATTAGAAAGTCTGTTAGCTATATTTCAGAGGTAAAAATATGGATATTAAATTAGGTGTGGTCTGTCGCGCAGTCGAATTTTACAATATACAGCGTGTCCCACAAAATGTGTATGTATATAACTTTTTTTTAACTCTCAAAACCTAACTTAACTTACATAAATTGCAATGAAAATCGGTGGTCAGCTAGCTAGAAGGGTGTCTTTAGTCGCAAAACGTACAGTTATTTTCCAGTCCATTTAAATGTTGAACTCGAGGTGATTTAGTCCTCCAACCGCTAGAGAGTGTCCGAAGTTAGGGGGTGTCCGATGTTGGGGGAAAATTAGCTATTTTCTTTGTCTCCTCTCTTATAACATTATAATAAACATGCCATTTAGCAGATGCTTTTAGCTAAAGCGACTTACAGTCATGCGTGCATACATTTGATGGCAAGTGAGGGTTTTCAATCAATGGAAGTTGCATGCTAGCCTGAAATCCAGAACCTGTTTCGCTAACTCTCGGTCAGGCCAATCTCAATTTGGGTAGCAATTGAGATCTTTCCATAATTAGTAAAATAAATCTATTGTCCCTGTCTGTTTGACTTGTCAGAACTTCTGCAGTCAAGCTGCTCTGGAGGCTCAAGGCTCCTGTCCGAACAACAAGTACTCCGAGGGATACCCTGGACAATGGTAACTGGGATTGTTCATCTAACTTGCATGGATAGTAACTGAGTATGATCATTGTCACAAGTGTAGAGAGGAGTAGGCAGGAGGCAGTCGCAGGTTTAGAACTACTGAATTTATTAAAGCACCATAGCTTAAAGCGGGATGAAACCCACAATGCAAAATATAAAGTACTCAGGAAATAGTAGGAGAGATTCCTCTCAGGAAAACAAACAACATATACAATGACCGACAAAGACAAATGACAGAGGGAGTATATATACAGTGATAGAGTGGGGATTGGAACCAGGTGTGTGTAATGATGACGAGACAAGTCCGGGTTTGATGAGTAAAGGGCGTTTGCCAGCAGCAGGTTCGGCAGCAGCTAGAAGGCCGGCGACGCCGAACGCCTGAGCTGGACAGGAAAGGGAGCCAAAGTGAAGGCTGGTGTGACAATCATCAAATAAGCACTGGTCTGCCATGAAGGTCACTACAGTGTATTTCACTATTGTGTGACCAGTGCAGTGTTACATTCTTGAACATTTAACTTTCCACAAAGACCTTGCTCTATATTCAACGCAAATCTCAAGGTTAGTCATGCCACACCGGCCATGAGAATTCTTCTACCTCTGAGTTACCCCACTTCTTACTTCCAATTATAAACGAGCCCTGAATGCTGATTGGCTGACAGCCGTGGTATATCAGAACATATACCACGGGTATGACAAAACATTTATTTTTACTGCTCTAATTACGTTGGTAACGAGTTTATAATAGCAATAAGGCACCTTGGGGGTTTGTGGTATATGGCCAATATACCACGGCTTAGGGCTGTGTCCTCTGCGTTGCGTTGTGCCTAAGAACAGCCCTTAGCCATGGTATATTGGCCATATACCACACCCCCTCTGGCCTTATTGCTTAATTATACCATTCTGTTTTTGTTACTATATGCCCAGGGGGATATGTGTAAGTGCAGGGAAGGTCCAGTGATGACCCCTTCAAGGCACAGATACTCGTTTTGGTGTAAGTAACACTGTACTTACCGAGCACTCCTGAAACACACCACATTGAATTAAAAACAAATCTGCATAATTAAGCACAAAAGTTAGACCAGACCTACTTTCCCACTTTGCTTATGAAGCACACTTTGTTCCACTGCTGCTGAGATAAGTGTGAATATAAAGCAAACCACAGATCAGCATCTGTGTTAGGGGTGAAGGACAGTTATCAAAATGAACATGAAAATGTGCTATTGTCAGGAGAACGTTCAGAAACATCTTATTCTAAATCATTTCATATAGATATTTCACAAGAGTGGATAACAATGAGAAAGAGCACTTTTACATCTTTTTTACTTTAAACCTTTTTATTTATTTATGTTTTTATCCTCAAAAAGCTCTACAGCGCCACCATTTTTTCTTCCGATTGGTAGTTACGGTCTTGTCCCATCGCTGCAACTCCCGTACGGACTCGGGAGAGGCAAAGGTCTAGAGCCATGCGTCCTCCGAAACACGACCCCGCCAAGCCGCAGTGCTTCTTGACTCACTGCTCGCTTAACCTGGAAGCCAGCCACACCAATGTGTCGGAGGAAACACTGTGCAGCTGGCGACCGTAGTCAGCGTGCATGCGCCCTGCCTGCCACAAGGAGTTGTTAGAGCACAATGGGACAAGGACATCCCAGCTGGCCAAACCCTCCCCTAACCTGTACGATACATGGACAATTTTGCCGCGCCTCATGGGTCTCCCTGTCGCGGCCGGCTGCGACACAGCCTGGGATCGAACCAGGGTCTGTAGTGATGTAGCCCCTTAGACCGCTGCGCAACTTGGGAGGCCACCTTGACTTGCTGCATCAAAGCTTGGTACGGCAACTGCAAGGCACCCGACCGCAAGGCGCTACAGAGGGTGGTGAGTACAGCCCAGTACATCACTGGGGCCGAGCTCCCTGCCATCCAGGACCTCTACACCAGGCGGTGTCAGACGAAGGCCCAATTGTTTTTTCCAAGACTCCAGCCACCCAAGCTATAGACTGTTCTCTCTGCTACCACCCTTTTTTGTACTAACTCTCTTGCACTGACTCTCTACCCACACACTTACACGTACTTACACTGACATCCCAACACACATACACACACACACACACACACACACTACATACGCCCACACACAGACATAACACGCATACTGATGCCAAGAATACACTCACACACACACTCACACACACATTCACACTCACTACATACGCTGCTGCTAATGTCTACTATCTATCCTGTTGCCTAGTCATTTCTCCCCTACCTATATGTACATGGCTTCCTCAATTACCTCGTACCTCTGCACATCGACTCTGTGCTGGTACTCCCTGTATATAGTCATGTTATTTTTACTCATTATTGTTATTTGTTGTTCACTGTGTATCTCTTCCTTGTGTCACTATTTAAATGTTTTAGAAATTTTTGTTATCTTTAACTCTTCATTGTTGGAAAAAGACCAGTAAGTAAGCATTTCACTGTTAGTCTGCACCTGTTGTTTACGAAGCATGTGATATCTTATAATCACATACCAAAACATTACTAAGAGAAAACATAAAATGAAAAGAATACTGTATATCACATAAAATAGTGTTACTGTGTCCTGAAGAATATGGTTAATAACCAAAAACATATGAAATGTGATCATTAGGGGTGCAAAAATTGTCAAGATGTAATCAAGAATACTTACAGGGGTGCATGGAATGAAACAGCAGGGGAAACAGTAGGCGTCGGGTCCGTGGTTAACAACAATTAGAAATAGATGAAACAATGTAGAAGATGATAGTAAGAGATCCCAATGGTCTTTTTATGTATCTCTACCATGCTCCTCCCAGGGAGTACAGACAACAACCTTGTCCTGGTTGACCTTTGACCCCAGGGTATAGACGGACAGTCCTCCAAAACCGTCATGCTCATGACTTTCTTCATTGTTGTAGCCTACTTATTACTGCTATCTCAGCTCTATCTGGTGAGGACATTGATAGCAGTACTATTACCACTGTAGGTTACATCTCCACTACTAATACTATCACTACTACAGCTACTAAAACATCTACTATCTGTAGTACTAACAGAGATGGAGCCTCCCTGTATGTTAACATACTACATCATCTTCCAAGCAGTCTGGACCTTTGTATCACAGAAAGTGCCCTTGTCGTGTAACTGCAGGGTTGCTGGTTCAAGTCCCATTTCAGCTTTCCCCTCTCAATTGCTACAGTAATACTGTGGTGAAGCTGTGGGACAGCTTGCAAGAGAGGACTTCACTAAATCATGAACTAATTGCTTGCATCTGTGCCTGCTTGCAAGACTCTGCCCGAGACTCTGAGAAACTGATATTAGGCAGAGCCGAGAGCGCAGGCAGGTCTTGGCGGGGGAGCTGTGCTTTGATGAACGTTGGTCTTGTAGCCTTTGCAAGTATCTGCATTGCACTCACCTTAACGGGGGAGGTTCTTGTTTGCTGCTGGGTAGGGCAGCCAGCAACGAAGACAGGTAGTGAGAGGGCATTTGGGGAACCAGATAGAATAGTGGGGTTGCTAGGAATGCGAGCCATCTTCCCTGCTTTTGGGAGCAGTATCACGTGTGGGTCTCTGGACCGTGTGTAGGCTATTATGCTCCTGTGTGCAGTGAATTTGCATGCTTGTACAATTGCATTTTATTGGGCTAGGCCCGGTTTGCGGTGAAGTAGTAGTAGAACCTTGGATGTTCAGTTCTCCTTAACCGTATATCTCACTAGTGTGTAATGTCACTTTTTAGCGTATTATCTATTATACCTAATAGCCTGTGTGTCTTACACCTTCGGGTCATTGCAGCACTCCTGATTGGGTTACAGACTGCAGGAATGTACTAGGTCGCCTAGCATTTCATGCACACTGTCTTATGCAAATGTGTAGTTAATAAAGATTATTGTTAGCTATATCTGTTGAGTTTGTGTCCCATCCTTTGACGCTGGACCATACCAGTCAAATAAATGTGGTGGCAGCTTCAAGCTACTCTGCTCAATCCAGTACTTGCCCCACCTCTCGGATGGTCTAGCGAGCTTTACTGCAATACTAATTTACTACAATTGTTTTTTTGATGAACAGTTGTTTTATTAACTTTAAGCAGAAGCACATATTACCAGTAGTGGTGTGTGGGTAAAATCACTGGGGAAGCCCGAAAAAAACAAACATATTACAACTTATGTGTTGTGATAATTGCGTTGTTTGCTCTATAACCTGTTAGTTCATATGCCTTGCCACCGTGATATATAGGCCTAAAGGCCGAGGCAATAAGAAGACACAGTGGCAGAATAAATTCAATCACACCTTTATTTCATCACAAAACCGGAGAGCAACCTCTGTCCGGTAAAGTCCACAAAGCATATATTGCATGTAACAAACAACGGCATGGTCAAGCAAGTTAAGGTTTCCGACATTTTCGGACTACTAAAACAATTATTGATTTAGAACCACTGAGTCACCGCATGTCGCAAAGAAAACAGGAGCTGCCTCCACTATTCCAGCACCATTTCAACTTCAACATCAAATCACTGATGCTTAGTCTAATACAGTGACAACTAAAAGGTACCAAAAACAATTTAGTCCAATCAACGTAAGCTAAATATGATGTGGCTGTCCATGGTTCTGATTTCTCTCCGTGTGTGTGTGCATGCGTGCAAGTAGAAAAAAAACATGTTGACACCCTACTTGTAGAGAAACGTCAATACCATCCTCTCTTTCATGTTGACAAAACGGTCTATGACTCTGTCATACAGTACATGCTTTTTATTGTCCTAGGCTACCTGGCTAAAATGCTTGCTCGCTAGCCTATCTTCCTTTCATGGGCAACGATGAGCCAACTAGTTAACATTAGCCTTAGGTATTAAGTAAAACCACAAGCCCAAATCCCTATCTCCATCCATGGCTAATTTAGACAATTTTAGCTAGCTAGCGACCGGAGGACAACACAACGAGATGCAACAATTCTAGTTTTCTGTCAATGACGTTTGGTATTTTAATGTGATGTGATTGGTGTGAAGCCAAATTCCAACTGGCTTCCCTTCACACTTTTTTTTGGTGCACTAGGACCATACACAGCTGAGCTCACTCAGTTTAGCTCAATGCTGATTGGCTTTTATTGTATATTTTTTTAATCAAGGGAGGCCAATTGCTCGCTGGCTTTCCGTGCATTCAACGCTACGGGTGGCAACAAAGTCATACTCTTTTGGACCAGACAGCATCAGATAGATGGGCTACACATTCAGAGACAGAGGGGCGCTGTTTCGCTCGCTCGGATGCTTTCTCCGGTGAGATACATTCAGCCTCTTGCGAATTGAAGGAAAATTATGAAACACAGAGAGACGGAAGATACATTCTTTTATATGTAATTTTCTTTTTTTCTTGGTACATTTTTTGGGGAAGCCTGGCTTCCCTTGGGACCCATGAACACACACCATTGCATATTACATGGATTAGAAAAACAATTTGCTTTCAAACATTTCCTCAAACCCCCTACCCATCACAAACCCACAAGAACTGAGGTTTCATGTTTATTCTACAATCTTACTGAGATACATTTTACAAAACCTTTACACAAATGTCACATTGCAAAACTCATGTGTTATGTGTCACCTCTCAAATCATGTGACTTGTTTCACTTCAGTGTGGAGTAGAATTGTTGCTGTATTGTCTTGTACGGTAATATGGTCACAACAGGCTCTTTCTAATCAAGCATTCTGATGCACATACTCATAGAGGTGGAGAGGTACTCAATGTACTTACTGGTAATGAAACAGCAGGGGAAACAGTAGGCGTGTGGTCTTTGGTTAACACCAATAAAAAATTGATGAAACTACGGTGCAGAACTGACTTCCTTCACCTTTGATACATTCTTGTTTTTACTCACCAACCTCCATCATCAGAGGAAAACATTATTTTAAAGATGTATTTTCATTTATAACATCATGTATCATTTGTATAATCTAATCTATGCATTTATATTTTTTCCTCTCCTTTCAAAAACCCTGCTACTGCTGCTACATTTTTAAAGATTATGATAATAGATCACAGAGGTCCTTAATGCTTGTCTCTCTAATCTGCTCCTCTAGGGGGTACAGACAACCACCACTTCCTGGTTGACCTTTGACCCAAGAGTATGGATGGACGATGCCCCAAAACTGTCATGCTCATGATTTTCTTCATTGTTGTAGCCTACTTATTACTGCTGTCTCAGCTCTATCTGGTGAGGACATTGATAGCAGTACTATTACCACTGTAGGTTACATCTCCACTACTATTACTATCACTACTACAGCTACTAAAACATCTACTATCTGTACCACTAACAGAGATGGAGCCTCCCTGTATGTTAACATACTACATCATCTTCCAAGCAGTCTGCTCTAGACCTAATGGCACAGAAAGTAATGCCATTGCCCAAAAACTGCAGAGTTGCTCGTTCAAGCCCCACTCCATCTCCCCTTGGTGTACAGGGAGAATACTGTAATAGTAATAATTGGTTTATCTAAAGTTATGAATTATTTTAAGAATCCAAGCTTACAACTACTGCAAAGCCAAACTTATTCCAACTACAAGTCTACCAAGATACTGAAGTCTCTGATAATATGATCCATGTGGCTCAATTATATTTGCATCCACCCTCTACACAGGATCCATTTCTGACAGAGAAATATTTAAACAGTGTAACATTACTGTTTCTGCAAATTCTGCTTCAATGTGGCTACCTTAAGAGATGTGATAGGCTCATGGTAGACAAGGGGTTTCTCATTGAAATAGATGTGGAGGAAATTGGCCTTAGATTGAACATTCCTCCCTTTGCGAAGTTCAACCTACAAATGCCAGAACCAGATGTCGAGATGAGAAAGAAAATAGCGAAGCATAGGGTGCATGTGGAAAGGGCAATAGTCAAAATTAAGAAGTTTAAAATAGTATCTGGGAAGATCTCTAATTCCAGATTAGGAAACATAAACCAGATATGGTTTGTGGTTATCATGCTGTCCAACTTCCGGCCACACATTCTTAAGAAGTAGGCTAGTCCTCTCCGGTGGCGACCCGTCATTCAGGGCAGGTGGGGCAAAAGATAAAATACAAAATAAAAATTATGTTTTTCATGTTAATTTGACATTAATTTGTGTCACATATCAGTTTGCAAACAATGTCCAAAAAAAAAAAGATCCTTGAGTTAATAAAGCCTCATACAAACATGGTCTCTTTCTTGAGTAAGGCAGCTCCAAAATGCAGGTGTTTCAACCTAGCTCAGTGCTTCCTGTGGTGGAGGGGCAGCCAGCGAAAATACAGAGTATAGGCCTTGGTAATCTTCTCTAGTTGCGCCATGATTGGCTCAGTGTTCTGTCGTTCATGGGGACACTATAGCTAGGCAGTTCAAAGCCCCCTTGGGTGCTGCAATAGATTTACATTAGATGTGCCCTTCCAAGAAGGCTGAAGGTCATTGGCCACAGATAAAATGATGTCAAATCACATTATATCTACCATAGCTCTGATTGGACAGATCATGTCAACCTCATACAAACTAGACAAGCAGTCATCATCATGAATCACATCAAATAATTTACTGGCAAATCCTTTTCAATCCTTGTCATATGAAGATAAATTATAGATAAAACTTATCGGTGCTCATTGGCCATTGGACATAAACATTACAGAAGTCGGAAATCGCAAATTCAACAATGAGTGGTTTGGAAAGAATCAATAGCATCACAAAGCAATCACTATTTTGCTTCCCCTGCCTACTATTCGGTGGAGAGGGTTTTGAACGGTGATCCAACTCGGAATTCCAAGTCAGGAATAATAATAATAGACAATTTAGCAGACGCTTTTATCCAAAGCCACTGACAGTCATGTGCGCATACATTTTTACGTTTGGGTGGCCCCGGGGATCGAACCCATTACCCTGGCGTTACAACCGCCATGCTCTACCAATTGAGCTACAGAGGAGCTCAGAAGATCACTGACGTCAGGATTCAACCTGGTTTTTTTTCCAATCAACTTCCCAGTTGTCTTGAAAGCGCCATAAATCCAGAGAATGCCAGACTTTGATGACAAAGTTTGCCCACAAGAAGGATCGCCGCGCCATGTCCAAGTGAGCACAGCACAACGGTGAGTCCATAAATATGTCTTGTATACTGCTGCATAAATGATGTAATATGCCAGCCAGGGAGATATGTATACAGTAGCTAAGAAGGTAATACTAAGTGTATGTTGTGTAGTAAGCTGTTAGTAGCCCATGTGTCTCACCCTAAGAATTTGGTCCCTCTCCGAACTTAGCCTACTGTTCTGACTTGGTGGTGCACATGTAGCCTGTAGCCTGTTTTAGAGAAATGTCATCATCGAATATTGTAAGAGCTTTCATTGTCTGTTTATATGCCCGGTTTATTTATCCTATGGTTCTGACTTGGTGCACAGGGAGAATACTGTAAGAACGGCCCATGTTCTGCATTCTGTCGCTGTACATTTGAAAAGTGCTGTACAAATAGTTATATCGACTACTCGCTCATTAATGTCTTAATCGAAATTACAGTTTGCCTCTTATGCGCTCATCGTTCCCTTATGCCATAGTTTGTACATCTCAATTGTTTTATTGCTTATCATTAGTATCGTATTCATCATTTTAGGCAATATTGGAATGATTTCATTGTTTTGCTTACTTTGTGTATTATAATTAGCTCATGTGCCCTGCTTCACGAGGAGGTGGGTCTGTAACCATGTTTGCCAGTGACAGTCTCTTCCCATTCAAATATTTTTTTCCAACAAGAAGTTCAGTAATAGACCCATGTAATTCCAGTTGATATTGCGAGGGATGTTTTGTTTGCACAATGCGCTGGATATCTACTCTACCATCCTGCTGTAACTCTTCTTAGTAATCGTATGCATTAGTATTGCTATCGGTGAATATGCTTGTTTTCTATTAATTGTATTTATATAAAAACAATATATTGTTGATCTAAAAAAATGTTTATTGAATTGCTTTACCTGGTAGCTCAAGCCACTGCCTATCGGGGACTCCTCCACACCTACTGCTACTTCTAATGGGGGCCTGTTAGCAATGTAGCTCGTGGGTGTTTCTTTCGGTAAGTTTAAGTCTTCATCTGTTACTTTTGACACTGTCCTGAGAACATAAACATACAAACATGGAGATGGAAACATTTGATGACATCTGTTTATGCATACCCTACTGTTTCTGCTGCTAACCATAGATTTGTGCCTATACAGTAAGTACCTGCCCTCGTCTAAAACATGGGTTTCTTTGAAATTTAACAGTGAACGATATAATGGACTTGCCTCTTTATAATACCCTCTTGAGGTTGGATTGGTTATTACATGCATTCGATAGATGAAAACAAGGCATTTACATGTCAACAAGCTTTCACATTTTCATGTCAGAATTAGACGTTCATCCATTTTTCTCAGACATCAAATTTTGAAGTTGTTCCAAATGTCAAATGTTGAAGTGTTTAAGGTTAAGTTTAGGCATTAACTCTGCATTTTTAAGGTTAGGGTTAAGTTTAAGCATTAACTCGTTAGGCATTAACTCAAAATGGTTAACGTAAGGTTGGGTTTGGTATAGACTTAAAACAAAAATCTCAAAATGTTCTATTGCTGGATTTTTAACATGCAACCTTTGGCACAAGAGGCAAATGCTTATGCCCATCCACCAGAACCATCTTAATGCTCCAGCGAAACCGAAACCTACTTGAAGGTAACAGCGCTCACTGTTGCCCCTAGTGGCCGGTTTCCACATCATCTCCTGACGTCCTCAGACATGGATGGACACAACATAACGTGAAGTCCTCCGGCTATACACATACAAGCCTAATACGGAACAAGATCCCACAATACACAGTAGGCAATGGGCTACCTAAGTATGATCCCCAATCAGAGACAATGAGCGACAGCTGCCTCTGATTGGGAATCATACCCGGCCAGACATAGAAATAGAAAAACTAGAACGTAAACATAGAATATATAACATAGATTTCCCACACGCTGACTCAACAAACAAGAGTTCTATAGGTCAGGGCGTGACAGTACCCCCACCCAAAGGTGCGGACTCCGGCCGCACAAACCTGACATGACAGGGGAGGGTCCGGGTGGGCTTCCCGCTTCAGTGGCGGCTCCGGCTCCGGGCGTGACGACCTCTCCCTCTCTGCCTCCCCGTTGCGTTCCTGGTCTGGTCTGGACCTCGGCTCGATGCTTCCCCTCTCCTTCCTCCCACGATGCACCAAGCCCTGTCTGGACCCTGGTGTGGGAGACCCCGAACCTGGAGAGGGGCTGACTTCTGGGCTTGGATCGGCCATCCTCCCGCGATGCACCAAGCCCTGTCTGGACCCTGGTGTGGGAGGCCCCGACCCTGGAGAGGGGCTGACGTCTGGACCCGGAGTAGAGCCGCTGACCGGAGCTGAACTAGATCCTGGTGGAGCGGAATGCTCTGGCTCCGGAGGGGAGCCGCTGACCGGAGCTGGATCAGGCACCGGTGGAGCGGATTGCTCTGGCTCTGGAGTGGAGCCGCTGACCGGAGCTGGACTGGACCCCGGTGGAGCGGAATGCTCTGGCTCCGGAGGGGAGCTGCTGACCGGAGCTGGACTGGGCACCGGTGGAGTGGACTACTCTGGCTCCGGAGTGGAGCCGCTGACCGGAGCTGGATTAGGCACCGGTGGAGCGAACTGCTCTGGCTCCGGAGTGGAGCAACCGACCGGAGCTGGATCAGGCACCGGTGGAGCGGATTGCTCTGGCTCCGGAGTGGAGCCGCTGACCGGAGCTGGACTGGACCCCGGTGGAGCGGGCTGCTCTGGCTCCGGAGTGGAGCCGCTGACCGGAGCTGGACTGGGCACCGGTGGAGCGGACTGCTCTGACTCCGGAGTGGAGCAGCTGACCGGAGCTGAACTGGACCCCGGTGGAGCGGTCTGCTCTGGCTCTGGAGTGGAGCAAACTTCCGGACCCGTATCCATCCCCATCTCTGGAGCAGGACTAAACGGCGTGCCCAGCCTGGGCACCGACGCAGAGGAAAATTCCAGCACTGTAGTAGGACTGGTTGCCGGCCCCAGACTGGGCACCGACACGTTTAGGAGCTCCTGCTCCAAAACGGGGCTGTACGTCGTGCCCACCCTGGGCACCGACGCAGAGGTGGTTTCCAACCCTGTAGTTGGGCTGGTTGCCGGCCCCAGACTGGGCACCGACACGCTAAAGTGCTCCCTGCAGGGGACCGTCGCTGGAGGTCGGGTGAGTTGTGTGGTTGGAGGAGGTGTAGAAACGCCACCTCTCTCCCATCGCTCCAATGTACTCACCAAGCGCTCCATTGCGCTGCCGAGAGCCTGGATCCTGCTCGCCTGCCGTTGGATACGTTCCTCCAAAGATCCGGACGGACCGACTGTACCTGCTGACTGTACCTGCGTGTTTCTGTCCTGGAATGGGCCGTGCCGGACTGGGAACACGCACCACTGGCTTGGTGCGAGGAGCAGGCACGCGCCGTGCCGGACTGGGAACACGCACCACTGGCTTGGTGCGAGGAGCAGGCACGGGCCGTGCCGGACTGGGAACACGCACCATTGGCTTGGTGCGAGGAGCAGGCACGGGCCGTGCTGGACTGGGAACACGCACCACTGGCTTGGTGCGAGAAGCATGCACAGGGCGTACCGGGCTGGGAACTGGCGTTGGAGATGTACAACTGTTCCAGTCCTTCTCTCTCCGCGCCCAATCACAATTCCAGTGGGTCAGAAGTTTACATACACTAAGTTGACTGTGCCTTTAAACAGCTTGGAAAATTCCATAAAATGATGTCATGGCTTTAGAAGCTTCTGATAGGCTAATTGACATAATTTGAGTCAATTGGAGGTGTACCTGTGGATGTATTTCAAGGCCTACCTTCAAACTCAGTGTTTCTTTGCTTGACATCATGGGAAATTTAAAATAAATCAGCCAAGACCTCAGAAAAAAATGTGTAGACTTCCACAAGTCTTGTTCATCCTTGGGAGCAATTTCCAAATGCCTGAAGGTACCACGTTCATCTGTACAAACAATAGTACGCAAGTATAAACACCATGGTAACATGCAGCCGTCAAGGTATTGGAGTGGCCATCACAAAGCCCTGACCTCAATCCTATAGAACATTTGTGGGCAGAACTGAAAAAGCGTGTGCGAGCAAGGAGGCCTACAAACCTGACTCAGTTACACCAGCTCTGTCAGGAGGAATGGGCCAAAATTCACCCAACTTATTGTGGGAAGCTTGTGGAAGGCTACCCGAAACGTTTGACGCAAGTTAAACAATTTAAAGGCAATGCTACCAAATACTAATTGAGTGTATGTAAACTTCTGACCCACTGGGAATGTGATGAAAGAAATAAAACCTGAAATAAATCATTCTCTCTACTATTATTCTGACATTTCACATTCTTAATATAAAGTGGTGATCCTAACTGACCTAAGACAGGGAATTTATACTAGGATTACATTTATTTTGTTTAATGTGTAATGTAAGTGCCTTAATGTGTTTGGACCCCAGGAAGAACTAATGGGGATCCCTAATAAATACAAATACAAATACAAATTAGACGACACAATTCCTTTATACAATCAACATTTAATCAACTAATCAAATTATTTACAAAACATAATCAGAATTATCATAAAAAAGGTATGAAAGATAAGTAAAGACCTCTAGATTCGTGAATATGGAAGGATGTTATACTCAGTCTAGGAAAGAGATTCTGTTGTGGGTCCTTGTTTAGGCCACCTGGAGGGTAACAAAGGTAAGATGGCGATGTGTCCTCTGGTCCTGAGTTGAGTTCCTTGTGCTTGTTGCTCTTCTCTTCTCCTCTGAGTTGGGTGATTCCTTGTGGTGATCCTTCTTTGGATTGTGTTCCTTGTTGCTCTGTCAGTTGGCTCTTTCCTAGAGTTATAGAGGCTGTGCTCTGATTCCTCTCCTTGGGCCTGGTGTTTCCAACACAGAATCACAGCTTGTACCAGTTTTAAGGCTATACTAGCACTCTCAAGTCTTACTTCTCCTCTGAGACTGCTTAATATACTTGGGTTCTTCTGCCCCAATTTCTGTACTAAATTACAGCAGGTACTCTTTTCCTAAAGGTACTTTCTTTCCCTAACTTATCAGTTACTAGTTCTTGCCATTAAGAGAGAGGGGAGCAGGGGTTCTCTAGTGCTGTGAGGTCAAACGGTATCACACACAGGGTGTGAAGAGCCACAAATATGACCCATTGTCTTAGAGAGAGAGAGTCCTTGGAGGAACTCATTTTAGTTTCTGTCAATTCAGCAAAATGTCCAACATTGTTCAACAGATTACATTAAAACGACACATCGCTAGAGGTTAAAAGTCTATTATAGTCTCTCACTGAGATGCATTTCACAAAAGCTTTTACAAATAATTTTACCTATAAAGCTTAAAGGTGCAATATGCATAAATCGCTCTGCCATTTCCTGGTTGCAAAAATTCGAATAGTTCGCCTAATTTCAGTTTATGTGACAAAACAAGCAGATAATCATTGTACCATCTAAACCGCTGTGAAATATATTTTCTATAACCCAAAATATTGTATTTTTAGCTGTTTGAAGCTGGTGTACAAAACTGAAAGTAAAAGATGCAAAAACTAAATTTAAAGGGATTAAATTAAAATGATAACAGATATATCGCTTCTTAGACTTGCTTTCAATTAGAATGACAAATCTATAACTCATATTTCTATGTGAATTTGGTCAGGTCGCCCAAAAAGTTACATATTGCAGCTTTAACAATGTTCATAAGCAAAACTATTATGTCACATCTTCCACTTCACTACACTAGAATTGTTGCTGTAGTGTCTTGTACAGTAATAGAGTCACAGCAGGCTCTATCTAATCTATACTTTAGACATCAGAATATTGTGTGACATTCCAAATCAACAAGGCAACGTTTTAAAATTCAGCTCAGTAGGATTACAGCGACCTAGTAAGAGGGCTGGGAAACACTGTATGAGGGCATAAGAATGTACCTTCTTATGTTCAGGTTCTGAGTTTGTTGACTGTGCTGTAGATTGCAGATGGATCCTCAGCTGCATGTGCTGGAGGTTGGGGGGCAACACCTAGGCGGTTGAATTTCACCACAGTGTAGTGGACTTCCTTGTTAGGCAGTTGGACAGTGGAGTACAGAGGCACTTCCTGGTTTCTAAAGGGAGAGAAGTGGACACTGGCATAGTGGATGTTATCCTCTTCGTCTGTGTCCACTGTCTGTACTGCAGGAGGGGTCATGGCCATGCCTGAGATGGTGTCATACAGGTGACTAGAGCCTCCGTGTCCATCCTCTGCTGTGTCCCTTGTGTCAGTTGATTTGGAAGCCCTCTTTCTGAACCACAGAAAGCTAAATAGGAGAATGAGAACCAGAGCAACAACTGTGATTCCTACAACTATGTTAATACTAGATGTTTGTTTTCTTGATACAATTATCAATCTAACTGTAGAGTTATTAGCTCCTTTCTCATTCTCTGCCTTACAGTAATATTATTCACTGTCCTCAGAGCTGATGTTGGTGATGCTATAGATCTGTCCATATGCTTTTGTTGAGGCTACAGTCTTTTTAAACCAGGTGTATTTTTGCACTGCTGGGTTGGCATCACTGCTACAGGTCAGAGTAACTGAGCTGCCCTCTACTATTTCACCAGAGGGACTGACTGCCACTGAGATGTTCTTTGGTTTGTATCTGACAGTTAGAGTCACTTCAGGAGAGTGGAGATCCTCATGGCCTTTAACAGCACAGGAGTAGCTGCCTGCATCCTCACAGTTGACTGAGGATATGTACCAAGAGGAAGAGTTGTATTGTAGATATTGTTTGTTCTTGTACCAGATGTAGGTGGGGTTGTCACTCAGAGGGGAGATGGTTCTGCAGGTCAGATTCACCTGTGATCCCTCTGTCACCATGGTAGGTGTCAACCACACCTTCAGGTCTATCACAGACAGAGTGACTCCACCTGAGGCAGGTCGCCAAATGTAGCTCCATGTGTCATGGCTGAAGGTTTCATATCTGAAACGATATTCTCCTGAGTCACTCTCTCTCAGGTTTCTGATTCTCAGGGTGCAGTCATTGATCTTATTCCCACGGTACTCAACACGACCTGAATACTCTGATCGGTGCTGTATTTCATAATTATACTGCCTATACTTCCAATTATGCCATACTGTTGTTCCGACTGTATACCCACTGGGATATGTGTAAGAGCAGGGAAGGTCCACTGATGACCCCTTCAAGGCAAAGAGACTTGTTTTGGTGTAAGTCACACTGTATTGACCCAGTACTCCTGAAACATATGCACACACACACACAATAAAAAAAATGCAGTATCATTTTGCACAAAAGTTAGCCCGACCTACTTGCTCACTTTGCCTATGAAGTACACTTTGTTCCACTGCTGCTGAGATAAGTGTGAACATAAACCAAACCTCATATCAGCATCTGTTTAAGGTGTGAAGGACAGCTATCAAAATGAACATGAAAATGTACAATAGACTAGGGCTGTTGAGGTGACCGTATTACCACCACACCGGCAGTCACGAGTCATGATCGCAGTCAAATTCCCTGTGACCGTTGGTCACGGTAATCCCATCCAAAACTGCGCAAGTGAATGCCGCTGATGGGTAGCCTACCAAACTTGCTAACGGCCCTCGCTAATGGCCTGGTACTCAGCGCTCTATTTAAGCAATAACGCCCGAGAGGGTGTGGTATATGGCCAATATATCACGGCTAAGGGCTGTTCTTAAGCACGATGCAACGCGGAGTGCCTGGATACAGCTCTTAGCCGTGGCATATTGGCAATATACCACAAACTCCCGAGGTGGCTTATTGCTATTATAAACTGGTTACCAACATAATTAGAGCAGTAAAAATAAATGTTTTGTTATACCCGTGGTATATGGTCTGATATACCACAGCTTTCAGCCAATCAGCATTCAGGGCTCTGTCACGCTCTGGCTCCGGGACTGTGTAGTTTGAGCCAGGGTGTATTCATTTGGTTGTGTTGGGTATAGGGTGTGTTCATTTGGTTGTGTTTGGGTTTGGTTGTAGTGTCTTGTCTCGTCATGTGACTCCCAATCGGAGGTAACGAGTGTCAGCTGTCGGCTCGTTATCTCTGATTGGGAGCCATATTTAAACTGTCAGTGTTCACCTTAGGGTTGTGGGTTTTTGTTCCATGTTTCAGTCTGTGTACTGAGGACTTCACTATCCGTCATTGTTTATTGTTTTCTCGTTCGTGCACTTTAACTTTAATAAAGTCATGTTCGCTTACAAACGCTGCGCTTTGGTCCACTCCTTCCGTAGACGGCCGTGACAGAAAAACCCACCAAAAAAGGACCAAGCAGCGTGTCCAAGAGCAAGGAGACTGGACATGGGAGGAAGCGCCGGGTAAGGAGATCGAGAGGCTGGCGATGGCCCAGGTGGGCAAATCGTGGTCCTGGGAGGACATGCTCGGGGGCAAGGGACCTTGGGGGAGGATCAAGGCCCTGGCGAGAGAGGAGCAACGGCGTCAGCAGGGCCATCGTCGGAAGGACGAGAGGCAACCCCAAAAAGTTTTTTTGGGGGGGGCACATGGCTTGGGCGGTTGGGCAGCAGGAGGCTGCCACAGGGAGACGTGGAGAGAAGGCTACCGGATTACGGGAGCCATTGGCGAGTAGAGGGAGGGAAGTAGTGGAGGCACGGCGTGAGAGACTGAGGTGTGTTACCAGTCCGGTCCGGCCCGTTCCTGATCCCCGGTTAAGGCCAGTGGTGTGTGTTCCCAGTATGGACCGGCCTGTTCCTACTCCACGCACCAAGTCCACGGTGTGCGTCGCCAGCCCAGCCCGGCCTGTTCCTGCTCCACGCACAAAGCCTACGGTGTGCGTCGACAGCCCTGTCCGGCCTGTTCCTGCTCCACGTACCAGACCTACGGTGTGCGTCGCCAGCCCAGCCCGGCCTGTTCCTGCTCCACGCACTAAACCTACGGTGTGCGTCGCCAGCCCAGCCCGGCCTGTTCCTGCTCCACGCACTAAGCCTACGGTGTGCGTCGCCAGCCCAGCCCGGCCTGTTCTTGCTCTACGCACAAAACCTACGGGGTGCGTCGCCAGCCCAGCCCGGCCTGTTCCTGCTCCACGTACAAAACCTACGGTGTGCGTCGTCAGCCCAGCCCGGCCTGTTCCTGCTCCACGGACAAAACCTACGGTGTGCGTCGTCAGCCCAGCCCGGCCTGTTCCTGTTCTACGCACAAAGCCTACGGTGTGCGTCGTCAGCCTGGTCCAGCCCGTTCCTGCTACTCGCACCAAGCCAAGGGTGCGAGTCGTCAGCCTGGTTCAGCTCGTCCCTGCTACTCGCACCAAGCCAAGGGTGCGAGCCGTCAGCCTGATCCAGCCCACTCCTGCTACTCGCACCAAGCCAGGGATGCGAGTCGTCAGCCTGGGGAGGCCCGTTCCGGCTCCACGCATCAAGCCTAGGATGCGTTTCGTCGGCCCTGTCCGGCCCGTTCCTGCTCCCCGCACCAGGTCTGTGGTGCGTGTCGTCAGCCCTGTCCGGCCCGTTCCTGCTCCCCGCACCAAGTCTGTGGTGCGTTTCGTCAGCCCTGTCCGGCCCGGTCCCGCTCTCCGCACCAAGTCAAGGGTGCGCTTCGTCAGCCCGGTCCGGCCCATTCCTGCTCCCCGCGCCAAGGCAGTGGTGCGCGTCGTCAGCCTGGTAAGGCCCGTTCGTCCTCCACGCACCAAGCCAGGGGCGCGTGTCGTCAGTCCGGCTCCGGCCAGCGGGGCTAGACAGGACCAGGGGTACTTTGGGGGGTTGGAGAGGAGGTGGGGATCAAGGCCGGAGCCAGAGCCACCGCCGAGGAGGTATGCCCACCCAGCCCTCCCTTGTTTAGCCCTTATTGAGGCGCGGTCGCAGTCCGCGCCTTTAGGGGGGGGTACTGTCACGCTCTGGCTCCGGGACTGTGTAGTTTGAGCCAGGGTGTATTCATTTGGTTGTGTTGGGTATAGGGTGTGTTCATTTGGTTGTGTTTGGGTTTGGTTGTAGTGTCTTGTCTCGTCATGTGACTCCCAATCGGAGGTAACGAGTGTCAGCTGTCGGCTCGTTATCTCTGATTGGGAGCCATATTTAAACTGTCAGTGTTCACCTTAGGGTTGTGGGTTTTTGTTCCATGTTTCAGTCTGTGTACTGAGGACTTCACTATCCGTCATTGTTTATTGTTTTCTCGTTCGTGCACTTTAACTTTAATAAAGTCATGTTCGCTACAAACGCTGCGCTTTGGTCCACTCCTTCCGTAGACGGCCGTGACAGGCTCGAACAACCCAGTTCATAATGTCCATCTAATCACTCTCTAAACACTTTATGATTGAATTTGAGTAATCTGAATGATGAGGACAAATGGTGAGTTAGAGCTCCCATTCCGAAATGAACACAGGAAAGCCCCGGACCCAATATGCATAAATTACATTTTAAAACCTGTTCTGAAAGGACCTAAGGACAACCGGTCCGATCCGAGTGAGGGAAGCAGCAGAAAAGTCCATTGTTTTGCTACTTTATTAAACCATAGCCATTACCAAAAGAGAGAGAGTGAGTGAGGCACAGAGCGAGCAGATGTAGGCTATTAGTGAGTGGAGGCCATGCAGTGTGTTTGTGTGTGAGTGTGATGCGTGTGATAGAAGGAGTCAGGCGCAGGAGAGTAATATAAAAAAAATAAAATAATAATAAGCCATTTAGCAGACGCTTTTATCCAAAGCGACTTACAGTCATGTGTGCATAAATTTTTGTGTATGGGTGGTCCCGGGGATCAAACCCACTACCTTGGCGTTACAAGCGCCGTGCTCTACCAGCTGAGCTACAGAGGACCACAATACGCATCCAAAAGTTTATTCCGTCAATAAACAGTTGCGCAAGCATGCGACAACAAAACTCAGGCACCGGGGAAATATCTACCCTGGCAAACAACAAGGTAAGGGTAGCTCAACCGAGCTACACACAGCTTACAACAAACAATCACCCACACAGGCAAGGAAGCAGAGGGAACACTTATACAATGACTCATTGGGGATAAGGACCAGGTGTGTGTGATTAATTATAAAAGACAAGTGGAGTGATGATAAATGGATCGGCAGCAGCTAGTAAGCCGGTGACGACAAACGCCGAAACCTGCCCGAACAAGGAGGGGAGGCAGCCTCGGCGGAAGCCGTGACAGTGTGTGATTGTGTGAGTAAGACACTGGAGCATAAGTCGGTGCGTCCATAAGGCTAGAGGAAGCTAAGATTTCCTTAACGTAAATTGAATTGCCAAAATTATATAGCCTTAGCTTACTCCTGAATACAGAAATAAATAAAATCATTAAAAATAGACTACACCAGAAAGCATAATTTGGCCACAGAGGATCATTAGCTTCTTAAATATAAAAAAGCTGTGGATTGTTTTAAATCACATAGCTTAGTCAGAAGGGCCCACAATTTGGGAAGCATGCTGTTAGGCTATGGTTCAACCCAGCACTCAGAGAAACAAACACGACAAAGGGAGTGGAAGAAACAAAAATACTTTAATAAAAGTTCAAATTGTCTTAGTCCAAAAACAACTGAAGTAAAGGAACAGAGTGGGCTAGTCGGCTCCGGAGGAAGGATAGGCTGAGGCAGGCAGGCAGGCAGGCAGGCAGGCAGGAAGGCAGGCAGGTTGGGAGGTATGTCTGAACTGAAGACAAAACAAACGACAGGTTAAGGAGAGTGGAGAGCCAGGCTGAAGACAAAGACAAAATAACTTTACTGGTGAGCCAAGTTACCGCTCTGGTAAGAACAACGATCTGGCGCCGGTGGAGAGCCATGCCCCGGAATTAGTAGTGCAGGTTGATGAGAGAATAGGATGCAGCTGCGTAGGCAGGAATCACTGGAAACAACCCGCAGCTGCACAGGAGAGGCAGATCCTGAGCACGCCCCCTGATCCACTCCAGACACACCCACATAAAGGGGACAAACACACATACAGATACAACAGACAGAGGGGACAAAACAAGGAGGAAGGGAAACAGAAAAGGGAGAGACAAGCTGCCCACATAACAGTACCCCCCTCAATGGTCGCCACCTGGCGACCCACCAGGCCTGTCAGGGTTGCCGTGATGGAAGTCCGTGATCAGCTGAGGATCCAACACAAAACGCTTAGGGACCCAAGACCTCTCCTCTGGTCCATAACCTTCCCAATCGACTAGGTATTGGAGACCCCTACCCCGCCTCCGAGAGTCCAGGAGCCTACTGACGGTGTAGGCCGGATGGTCGTCAATGAGGCGAACAGGTGGAGGTGGATCAGCCGGCGGACACAAAAGGCTGGAGGACACAGGTTTCAGTTGGGAGACGTGGAAAGTAGGGTGTATCTTCATGGCTGAAGGCAACTTCAAACGAACCGCAGCGGGGTTGATGATGGACTCCACCACAAACGGACCCAGGTACCGAGGAGACAGCTTGCGTGATTTGGTACGAAGAGTGCGTTCTTAGACGACAGCCAAACCTCTTGACCAGGATGAAACACAGGTGCGGGAGTCCTGCTCCTATCCGCTGTCATCTTGTTCCTGTCGGTGGTCCGAGCAACGCTTCCCGAGCGTCGCGCCACACTCTCTGGCAGCGGCGGAGGTTCTCCTGAACCGAAGGAACAGCCAATTCCTTCTCCTGAGCAGGAAACAGAGGGGGTTGATAACCCATGGTAACTTCGAAGGGTGAAAGACCAGTGGCAGAGGTGGTGAGGGAGTTGTGGGCGTACTCTATCCAAGGCAGATGTTTGGCCCAGGATGATGGATGTTGAGCAGCCACACAACGAAGGGTTGCTTCGAGGTCTTGATTGGCTCTTTCTGTTTGACCGTTGGTCTGGGGATGAAACCCTGAGGATAGACTAACGGAAGCACCCAAAGCAGAACAGAAAACCTTCCAAACCCGGGAAGTAAACTGTGGGCCTCTATCAGATACGATGTCCACAGGTATTCCATGGGGACGGAATACATGTTGGACTAGGAGGTCCGCTGTCTCACTGGCAGACGGTAATTTTGGTAATGCTATATAGTGAACAGATTTAGAGAATCTGTCCACAATGGTAAGTA
Organism: Coregonus clupeaformis; assembly: GCF_020615455.1. NCBI lineage: Eukaryota > Metazoa > Chordata > Actinopteri > Salmoniformes > Salmonidae > Coregonus > Coregonus clupeaformis. Next base: position 1,529,697 of record NW_025533467.1, read on the forward strand.
TAGTATCATTACCTTCAGACTTGGGTAGGCCGGTGACAAAATCCATGGCTATGTGGGACCAGGGACGGCTGGGAACTGGGAGGGGTAGCAGCAGCCCCGAAGGGGACTGATGGGAGGCTTTGCCCCGAGCACAGGTTGAACAGGCTGCCACAAAAGCCCGAACGTCAGTTTCCATTGAAGGCCACCAAAAATGTCTCCTAAGCAGCGTCAACGTGCGTCTCATCCCAGGGTGACCAGCAAAAGGTGTGAATCCACTGCAACACCTGAGACCGGACCGTCTCGGGAACAAAGAGTAGGTTGGGAGGTCCATCACCCGGTCCCGGGTCCGTGGCAAGTGCAGTCTTCACAAGAGACTCGATCTCCCACTGTACTGCCGCCACGACGCATGAGGAAGGTAGGACTGCCTCAGGCTCGCTGGTCTCCGAAGGGTCAGCAAACTGGCGGGACAAAGCATCTGGTTTAACATTTCTTGACCCCGGTCTGTATGTAAGAATAAAGTTAAACCTACTAAAAAACAGGGCCCATCTGGCTTGGCGTGAGTTGAGTCTCTTAGTGGCTTGGATGTAAGCCAAGTTTTTGTGGTCTGTCCAGACCACAAACGGCAGTTCAGCTCCATCCAGCCAGTGCCGCCATTCTTCCAATGCTAGCTTGACCGCCAGCAGTTCTCGGTTTCCAACGTCGTAATTCCGTTCTGTGGGTGACAATTTCTTGGAGAAAAAAGCACAGGGGTGAAGCTTTTGGTCAGTGGGGGGAGCGCTGGGAGAGGACTGCTCCCACACCTGAGTCCGACGCGTCCACCTCCACAACAAACTGTAGAGAGGTATTGGGGTGTATCAACACAGGGGAGGTGGAAAACAGTTCCTTCAAAACCCCCTACCGCCTGCTCCGCCTCAGGGGACCACAGAAAAGGGACTTTAGGGGATGTGAGTCTAGTAAGGGGGTGCCACCACTTTACTAAAACCCTTAATGAACCTACGGTAGAAGTTAGCAAAGCCCAAAAATCGTTGAAGTTGCTTACGGGTGGTGGGTATGGGCCATTCCGTCACTGCCCGGATCTTCTCGGGGTCCGCCTTCACCTGCCCGCTCTCAATGATGAAACCAAGGAACGATGTAGACTGTTTGTGGAACTCACACTTCTCTGCTTTGACGTACAGCTTGTTCTCCAAGAGCCGTTGAAGGACTTGACGGACGTGTGACTCATGCTCCTCGGGTGACTTGGAAAAAACAAGAATATCATCCAGGTATACAAAGACAAAACGGTTCAAAAAATCCCTAAGAACATCGTTCACCATGGCTTGGAAAACAGCAGGGGCGTTTGAGAGCCCAAAGGGCATGACCAAATACTCAAAATGTCCCAGTGGAGTGTTGAAAGCGGTTTTCCACTCATCTCCCTTTCGGATCCGGACAAGGTGATAAGCGTTCCTGAGGTCGAGCTTGGAGAAAACTGTGGCGCCATGCAGAGGTTCAAAAGCAGAGTTGATGAGTGGAAGGGGATACTTGTTTTTAACAGTTATGTTGTTTAAACCCCTGAAATCGATACAGGGGCGTAACGACTTGTCCTTCTTTTCCACGAAAAAAGAAACCTGCACCCAAAGGAGACGACGAGGGGACGGATTATGCCCGAGACCAGAGAATCACCAATGTACTGCTCCATTGCCTCTCTTTCCGGTCGGGACAGATTGTATAAGCGACTAGAGGGCAAGGGAGCACCAGGAAGCAGTTCAATAGGGCAATCATAAGGCCTATGTGGTGGTAGAGACAGAGCCTTGTCCTTACTGAAAACCTCCGCTAAGTCATGGTATTCTTTGGGGACAGATGACAGATCAAGAGGAGCTGAGGGATGAGTTGGGTTACACTTAGTGGGGGGAACCGCTGACCTAAGGCACTCTGAATGGCAGTTAGTGCTCCAACTGAGAATGGTGTGACGTGTCCAATCAATTTGTGGGTTGTGAAGAGCCAACCAGGGGAAGCCAAGGATAAGGGAGGTAGCTGAGCCAGACATAACTCTTAGCTGAATGCTTTCACAATGATTGCCAGAAATCACTAGGGAAACGGGGGTGGTTTGATGAGTTATCTCCGCGAGGCGCCCATCAAGGGCTGTGACCCGAATGGGGGTAGGTAGTGGCTCCATGGGGATACGAGCTTGTGTAACGAACTGGTGGCTAATAAAGTTGTCTTCTGCACCTGAGTCTATGAGAGCTGAGAGTGGCAGGGAATGACTCTGGAAACGTAAGGTTACAGGTACTTGTAATCGGGGAATGATGGGTTCAGGATCTAACTCTGGGCTCGCAAGTAGACCCACCGTTACGAGCGAGCCTTGTCTTTTGGCCGCTTAGGGCATGTAGCCAGAATGTGTGTGGCGTCTCCACAGTACAGGCACTCACCCGCCTGGAGGCGCCGTTGCCGCTCTGCTGGAGGTAGTCGAGCTCGACCCTCTTGCATAGGTTCCTCCCTCTGTGCTCGGGATGGAATCAGGAACAAGAAGCTGCCGGCTCCGGGGAGGCGAGACTCGAGTGGTTGAAGGCTGGGAACTCGTCCTCCTAGATGCGGCCGACCGCCTCTCTCCCGACGCCTCTCCCGCAACCGGTTGTCTAGCTTAATGGACAGGGAAACGAGAGAATGTAAATCATGTGGCTCGATCACGAGCAGCCAGTTCATCCTTAATAGCTTCATTCAAACCGTTTAGAAATGCTCCTTGAAGTGCCACATTGTTCCACTTGGAGTCTGCTGCCAAAGTCCAGAACTCAATAGAGTACTCAGCCACACTGTTAGAACCCTGCCTCAAATTAAAAAAGTATCTTGGAGGAATTACCCACATGGTCAGGATGGTCAAAAACAGTCTTCAATTTAGCAGAAAAATCAGCGAAAGTCAATCCAGTCAAAGTTTGATTTGAGCATACAGACTCAGCCCAAACCAGAGCTCTCCCTCTTAACAGCCCCAGAACATAATGTACCTTAGAAGAATCAGTAGAAAACGACAGTGGTCTCTGCCGAAAAATCAAGTCACACTGAAGCAAAAATCCCCGGCACTTGTCCAATTCTCCATTGAACGGTTCAGGCGACGTGACAGGGGGTTCCCGATGGAACGAAGCCTGCATAATGTCAGAGGAAACAACTTGGGGTGCATCAAACTGAGGGACAGAGAGAGATGGAGAGCTGATAACAGACAATTTAAAGACTTGTGTAGTTAACTGAGTCACCTGGTTCAGCAGTTGATGATTATCTTCCAAAAGAGTCCGAATCAATTGGTCATGCTGTCCTAGCAACGTTCCTTGAGCCTGGATAGCTTGTTGGAAGCTGTCTTCGTTTGCCCCGTGCTGTTTCTCTGTTGGGTCCATGGCCAGATCGTTCTGTTAGGCTATGGTTCAACCCAGCACTCAGAGAAACAAACACGACAAAGGGAGTGGAAGAAACAAAAATACTTTAATAAAAGTTCAAATTGTCTTAGTCCAAAAACAACTGAAGTAAAGGAACAGAGTGGGCTAGTCGGCTCCGGAGGAAGGATAGGCTGAGGCAGGCAGGCAGGCAGGCAGGCAGACCGGCAGGCAGGAAGGCAGGCAGGTTGGGAGGTATGTCTGAACTGAAGACAAAACAAACGACAGGTTAAGGAGAGTGGAGAGCCAGGCTGAAGACAAAGACAAAATAACTTTACTGGTGAGCCAAGTTACCGCTCTGGTAAGAACAACGATCTGGCGCCGGTGGAGAGCCATGCCCCGGAATTAGTAGTGCAGGTTGATGAGAGAATAGGATGCAGCTGCGTAGGCAGGAATCACTGGAAACAACCCGCAGCTGCACAGGAGAGGCAGATCCTGAGCACGCCCCCTGATCCACTCCAGACACACCCACATAAAGGGGACAAACACACATACAGATACAACAGACAGAGGGGACAAAACAAGGAGGAAGGGAAACAGAAAAGGGAGAGACAAGCTGCCCACATAACACATGCGCTGCAAATAACAAATAGATGATTGTTGAGTTGCAACTGTCAGTGAAAAGCAGAGAGACCTATCCTGGCATATCGCAATATTTAAAAAATAAATACAAATCGTGGAAAAATAGTTTGGAAAGCAAATGGCTATTGTTGTATAGAGAAGACAATGAAAATAATCCAATCTGTCTTTTAGTTATCAAAATTCTCAACTTAATTTAGCAACACAGCCTATCTTATAGGCACCAGCGGAGAACATCGACCATATGCCCGGTGAGTGTGCATATTCACTGTCTTTATCATTGGGTCAGAGCCACTTTTGTTTGTTTTCGGACAATAGTTTCCTCCTCCATGTTAGATGGATGTCATATTGTATTTGTTTCTCCTTTTCATAGGCCTATTATATGGATCGGACAACGTTGTTTTTATTGATCTGTTTGTCAGTGTCAGGAGAGTACGCTACCCTGCAATTTTTGTCGTATTAAAAAAGATTCAGCTAATGTCTCCAGTCATATAAAGTGTAGGAGCATTGTATGAAATGTGTTAATAAAAGGCCAACATTTTCCTGTGCAAAGAAAGGAGAAGAAATGTATCTGATATAACCTATACTATAGCCTTACTTTAGGCCTACACCACTACGCGCTGCATTGAAGTATTTTTTGCGAATAATGATTGAGTTATATTATTATCCTAAATTATGACTATCCAATTTAATCATCAAATTAGGAATAGTAGGCTATCTTACATAATTCTGCAAATGCAAGGATGCATGGAATGCTTTATTTTAAAATTGCATTTTATGGCAAAAATGTGCTTCCCCAAACTTTAAACCAACTCACCACCTATGCAGCATGTATCCTAGGGCAGCAGGTAGCCTAGCGGTTAAGAGGTTGGGCCAGTAACCGACTAGGTAAAAAATCTGTCGATATGCCCTTGATCAAGGCACTTAACCCTAATTGCTCCTGTAAGTCACTCTGGATAAGAGCATCTGTAAATTGTATGCTCGGAGCAGGCATGGAGGGAGAGATCACAACCACTGTTATCTCGCGCTAGACTAACTTCTTGCTAGTTATTTATCATCCCATTACATAGTACCCGTCTTGACTGCATCAACACGAGAGAAACTAGGCTAATTGAGGATAGCCATAACGTTACTGTGCTTCTCACAATCCTACAGTTAGCTAGCTACACATATCCTCTAAATTGTTTTGCCACACAATCAGAGCAGCAATGCATTTGTCTTTCTCTCTGCAGGAAGGATCAGAGCGCATGCCTTTTTTTTGCGACTTTTTCCCAATTATTAATGTAGAGTCGCATCATGCAACCCTTATGTTTTGATTTTGAAGACATGCACAGGTATATAGGCCTATCACAACTAAATTAATAATGGATATTATTGTGATGTGTACGCCAGGGGTGTCAAACTCATTACATGGGGGGCCTAGTGTCTGCAGGTTTTTGGTTTTTCCTTTCAATTAAGCTCGAGACAGCCAGGTGTGGGGAGTTCCTTAATAATTACTGACCTTAATTCGTCAATCAAGGACAAGGAGCGAAAACCCGCAGACCCTCGGCCGCCCATGAAATTGAGTTTGACACCTGTGGTGCAGGCTATATTAAATGGATTTATTCAACTTTTTAAAATGTAGATGTTCCAAAGGCGCGCATCAGCAGCTTGTATGTGTGGAAGCCCGGAGATGGTAAAAATGTTTATGTTAGTTAAAGGTCAATTGGCATGACAATTACTGGCTGACAAAATTTCATGACCGCTACAGCCCTACTATATACATGACAACATTCAGAGACATCTTATTCTGAATTGTTTTATAGCATTTTAGATATTTCACAAGAGTGAATAACAATAAGAACACTTTTATAAAACTATGACAGTGGTCATACCTGACACTGACAAGATGAAAACCACAATCACACTTCCTGCTGTTCTCAAGGGCATCTTTGCATTTCCCACCCTGCAGATTATCGCCAAGAAACAAAGATTGTCAACAAAACACACTTTATAGCTGGTGAATAACTCAACAAAATGGTTTATAACCAAAAACATGAAATGTGATCATTAGGGGTGCAAAAATTGTCAAGATGTAATCAAGAATACTTACAGAGGTGGAGAAGTCTGGTCAATGTAGATCTCTTACTGGTAGTGCATGGAATGAAACAGCAGAGGAAACAGTAGGCATGTGGTCTGTGGTTAACACCAATTAGAAGTAGACAAAACGAAGGTGCAGAACTGACTTCCTTCATCTTTGATATATATTTTTTTTTTATCCACCAACCTCCCTCATCAGAGGACACCTTTATTTTCATTAATATTAACATACATCCTTTTTATAATCTACACATTTTCATAATTTAGCACTTTGCCATTTTTTCCTCTCCTTTCAGAAGTCTCTAGTTCATTACTGTCCGTTATACTGTTAGAAATATTATTCTTGTTTATATCTCCACCCTGTGCCTCCTGGGTATACAGACAACTACCTTGTCCTGGTTGACCTTTGATCCCAGGGAATGGACGGACTGCCTCAAAACCGTCATGCTCATGACTTTCTTCATTGTTGTAGCCCCCTTATTACTGCTGTCTCAGCTCTATCTGGTGAGGACATTGATAGCAGTACAATTACCACTGTAGGTTACATCTCCACTACTAATACTATCACTACTACAGCTACTAAAACATCTACTATCTGTAGTACTAACAGAGATGGAGCCTCCCTGTATGTTAACATACTACAGCACCTGCCAAGCAGTCTGAACCTAATGTCACAGAAAGTAATGCCCTTGCCCTGAAACTGCAGGGTTGCCATTTCAGCGTTCCCCTCTCAGTTGCTACAATACTAATAATACTACCCACAAATGTTTTTTGTTTTGTTTTATTGATTTCCGGTAACACTTCATTTTAAGGGGTCCATATGTAATTACACTAACAAGTATTGTAGTGAATTGTAATAACTCAATGTTACACTAATAACAACATGTAACTGGTGGTAATTTCAGACTGTAATTACAGAGGTGTAACATCAAATGCTTGTTACCATGCTTGTTACAAATGGGCAAGTTTTCACTAAATTCACCAATTTAGTTTCTTCTCAGCTGCATCTGATTCAATAATAACTGTCACAAGGTTGTAATCTCTTGTGGACAGCTGCGCTGGGTGTCAGAGATTACAAAGGTTGGAGGCTCAATAGCTCTAATTACCTACCCGTGAATGCACACTTTAAAATCTTCACTCAATGTTGTTGCGAGCACTTACCCCCAAAAAGTGTACTATCTGGGTTAACTTGGTTGAGTTTCCAAAAACAGATCAAATATAGGTCAACTCACTGACTGGGGTCTACTACACGAGTGTCATCCCAGATTATAATAAAAAATAATGTATAATCAATGTGTAACGTTACCCATTATGACAACCTGAACCTCCTTGCCATCCAAGTGAGAAGACACACACAAGTACACCAAAGTACATGTAATATCTGCATAAGTAGAATGTAATTACTAGGTGTTACACAGGATTTAGATACTTAAAATAAAGTATATCTTGAGGTGTACTTACTTGTAATTATTGTGTACCTACAAAGTAGGTTACCCATTCGGACAATCTAATCGTCAGCTTCTGAAAGCGCAATCCAAGTGAGAAAATAAACACACTAATACACAACAGAGTACATATCTGTAATATCTGCATAAGTATAAGGTTGTCGCTAGTTGTTACACAGGATTTAGCTATTTAAAGTAAACCCCTATGTTTGGGTAGGAACAAAAATTCCTCCATAATTCCATTAATGTTTTAAAACTGATACTGGTTACCTTCAGATGAGTCCCGTGACAGTTGTGGGGGTCATAGAGCAAAACGGAGAACACCATCGTGTTTGTGAGAATCTCCCCACAGTAGTTTGTAGCCTACATAGCTAATTTAGAAAAATGGGATTGTCTTTTTCTTCCATTTTTAACATTACAAGTAACAATGGAAATCAGCAACTCTGTCTCTGACTCTGACTGTCTTCATCTGTTTTTTTTCTTGTAAGCATTTTCCCATCCTGGAAAAATAATGTATGACAATTAGCATAGACACTACATTACCCCTAGTTATCATTATCATGATTTCTATAGTTAAGGTATATAACTAACTAGGCTTAGCTAGCTACCTAGCTAGTTGTTGTGTTATTCAGCTAGCAATAATCATGCTTGCTAACACTAATAAGTTAGCTAGTGTTTAGCTACATTGAAAAGGAACTAACGTTACTCATTGTGTGTTGAAAGAAGTAGCTAGCTAATAGGCTAGCTAATATTAACATGCTGGGTGTGTCTCATGTAATACCCTTGGGTAACAGATACCCTAAGAACAAGGTTCAGGGAAGATAAGACCATCCAGCCCAGCTAACGTTAGCTAGCTAGCTTGTTCGCTACTGAGTAACGAACATAGCATATTTGCTAGCTAGCCAAGGTTTGAAAAAAATCATTGCTAGCTAGTGTGCTAGCTAATCCAAAACAACTCAACAGATCGCATGGAAATTCTATTCTGTAGATGGTAACTACAGTGGCGGTCAGTGCCGTTTAAGATGAGGGAGGACACATTTTTTAAATCATGAGCATGGCCTTATTTCTATTACAGCATATTGGATTACTGTTAAATATATTCCATTCACCCAGTTCAATGTAACAGCGACAGGTTTAGGCTACTACATGATACTCAAAATTTCCCTATATGTGATGAGTGTGATAGAAGGAGTCAGGCGCAGGAGGGTAATCACCGAATGCAGAGTTTATTCCGTCATACACAAATAGCGCTGGATAGTGACAAGCGAAACAGGCACAGGGGAAATCTACCCTGGCAAATACAAGGTAACGGTAGCTCCAACAATAACAGGCACAGGGGAAATATCTACCCCGGCAAATATAAGGTACGAGTAGCTCCACCAAGCTACACTACTCTCACAAATAAACAATCACCCACAAGGACAAGGGGGGCAGAGGGAACACTTATACACGGACTAATGAGGGGATAAGAACCAGGTGTGTGTGATTGACAAGACAAGACAAATGGAATGATGAATAATGGAGAGGCAGTGGCTAGTATGCCGGTGACGACAAACGCCGAAGCCTGCCCGAACAAGGAGGGGAGGCAGCCTCGGCGGAAGTCGTGACACTATAACCATCATGACGTTGCTACAACCTAGCCTGTAAATGAAAGTTTACAGCGTAGGTGCACACAGGTCGAGAGAAAAAATTGAGGTGCACACTCTTGCCTGCATCTAGCTGATATAGGGTGTAATCATTAGTCCAACAGATGCGAACGAGAGTTTCTATTGGACAAATACAGGTATGTTCATCCCCATTTTGTTCCGTTTGCTTACGTTTAAGAAAGGTTTTTCAACAGAATCGGCGGAATGAATACACCCCTGATCACGCGTAGGCACAGTTCACTTTCATAGCAGCCACGTTGTATCCCTTCTCGCATCTATGCGCTCTCCTCCTCTCACCTTGTCCCTTCGCTTGTGGACTTCAATGCACAACACATCAGCTGTATGTGACCAGGCGAAAAAACCTTTTCAAGCCAAACCATATCATAACTGCTACACAAAGCCTACATCGTTGTCACTATATTAGCTAAAGTAACGTCATAGTCAACATAGCTAATAGAACTAATGCTTTAGTAAGCCCGCTACAATCATACAGTAAAGTTACAGTCAGTAAGCAGTTACACCGGCAGGGCCGAGGTGGCAATAAATTAGTAAAACCAAAAGCTTACCTTGACTTGGAAGAGTTCCAGTGTTGTGCCCTCTCTGGCATCTCCTTAATTTTGGAAGAAATTAATTTGATCAAAACTGTTCAACTATTTTCTTCTCTCTCTCTCTTTGAGTCAACTACTCACCACATGTTATGCACTGCAGTGCTAGCTAGCTGTAGCTTATGCTTTCAGTACTAGATTAATTCTCTGATCCTTTGATTGGGTGGACAACATGTCAGTTCATGTTGCAAGAGCTCTGATAGGTTGGAGGACGTCCTCCGGAAGTTGTCATAATTACTGTGTAAGTCTATGTAAGGGGGTGAGAACCATTAGCCTCCTAAGTTTTGTATTGAAGTCAATGTATCCAGAGGAGGACGGAAGCTAACTATCCTCCGGCTACACCATGGTGCTACCCTACAGAGTGCTGCTGGGGCTACTGTAAATTAGTGTGTTTTAATCAATTATTTGGTGACATGTGATTATATTTAGTATCATTTTATTTTAAAAGGATAACAGTTTAAAAGTTTAAAAATATATATTTTTATGAAAATCACTGAGGAGGATGGTCCTACCCTTCCTCCTCTGAGGAGCCTCCACTGGGTAACTAGCTAGCTAGCCTAGTTGGTAGACCCAGCAAAAACGCCAGCTAACGTTTACTATCTAGCTAGCTACAGTTAGCTACAGTGGGGAGAACAAGTATTTGATACACTGCCGATTTTGCAGGTTTTCCTACTTACAAAGCATGTAGAGGTCTGTAATTTTTATCATAGGTACACTTCAACTGTGAGAGACGGAATCTAAAACAAAAATACAGAAAATCACATTGTATGATTTTTAAGTAATTAATTTGCATTTTATTGCATGACATAAGTATTTGATCACCTACCAACCAGTAAGAATTCCGGCTCTCACAGACCTGTTAGTTTTTCTTTAAGAAGCCCTCCTGTTCTCCACTCATTACCTGTATTAACTGCACCTGTTTGAACTCGTTACCTGTATAAAAGACACCTGTCCACACACTCAATCAAACAGACTCCAACCTCTCCACAATGGCCAAGACCAGAGAGCTGTGTAAGGACATCAGGGATAACATTGTAGACCTGCACAAGGCTGGAATGGGCTACAGGACAATAGGCAAGCAGCTTAGTGAGAAGGCAACAACTGTTGACGCAATTATTAGAAAATGGAAGAAGTTCAAGATGACGGTCAATCACCCTCGGTCTGGGGCTCCATGCAAGATCTCACCTCGTGGGGCATCAATGATCATGAGGAAGGTGAGGGATCAGCCCAGAACTACACGGCAGGACCTGGTCAATGACCTGAAGAGAGCTGGGACCACAGTCTCAAAGAAAACCATTAGTAACACACTATGCCGTCATGGATTAAAATCCTGCAGCGCACGCAAGGTCCCCCTGCTCAAGCCAGTGCATGTCCAGGCCCGTCTGAAGTTTGCCAATGACCATCTGGATGATCCAGAGGAGGAATGGGAGAAGGTCATGTGGTCTAATGAGACAAAAATAGAGCTTTTTTGGTCTAAACTCCACTCGCCGTGTTTGGAGGAAGAAGAAGGATGAGTACAACCCCAAGAACACCATCCCAACCGTGAAGCATGAAGGTGGAAACATCATTCTTTGGGGATGATTTTCTGCAAAGGGGACAGGACGACTGCACCGTATTGAGGGGAGGATGGATGGGGCCATGTATCGCGAGATCTTGGCCAACAACCTCCTTCCCTCAGTAAGAGCATTGAAGATGGGTCGTGGCTGGGTCTTCCTGCATGACAACGACCCGAAACACACAGCCAGGGCAACTAAGGAGTGGCTCCGTAAGAAGCATCTCAAGGTCCTGGAGTGGCCTAGCCAGTCTCCAGACCTGAACCCAATAGAAAATCTTTGGAGGGAGCTGAAAGTCCGTATTGCCCAGCGACAGCCCCGAAACCTGAAGGATCTGGAGAAGGTCTGTATGGAGGAGTGGGCCAAAATCCCTGCTGCAGTGTGTGCAAACCTGGTCAAGACCTACAGGAAACGTATGATCTCTGTAATTGCAAACAAAGGTTTCTGTACCAAATATTAAGTTCTGCTTTGTTGATGTATCAAATACTTATGTCATGCAATAAAATTCAAATTAATTACTTAAAAATCATACAATGTGATTTTCTGGATTTTTGTTTTAGATTCTGTCTCTCACAGTTGAAGTGTACCTATGATAAAAATTACAGACCTCTACATGCTTTGTAAGTAGGAAAACCTGCAAAATCGGCAGTGTATCAAATACTTGTTCTCCCCACTGTATCTAACCAACACTAGGCTAGCTAGCCAGCAAACGCTAGCTAACTACCTCTGTTAAATCATCCAGCAGAATTCATTTATCCAAACAAGCAAAACAAATTACATGGGAAACTTACTTTCTCTCTCCTGTGTTGATGTTTTTGACCTACAACACTTTGTTTCTTTCATGGCAATCTTTCATGTCCGGATTTTGAACACTGACCTTCTCGACCCTGTTCTTTGCGTATGTTACATGATGTCAGTGTCAACACGTGGGCACGTTTGAGGTCGTCGTTATTTCGATCATGTTGTGCAGATGGGCAGATCTTGACATGCCTTAATTCCTGGGATAAATAAATAATTGCACCAATGAATCCCATCCAAACGTGAGAATGTTCCTAAACAGTGAAACCCGTGCAAGGTTGCATGATGGAATAATAGTTTGTCTTATGAACATTTAAAGTGCATTTATAAACCATTATTCAACCAAGCTTAATAGGCTTAAAATTTGACAAGCACAAATTACTCACAATTTTAATTAAACCTTTTTTTATTGATGGTTAAAGTAAGTGACCCATTGTCAAATGCACCGTGAAATGATTTAACAATGTAACGTATTTTTGATGTGAACCGTTTGTGAACCCGTTTTTGCGATTGGGACTGGGCATCAGACTCCAGAGCCCTTTATTGCAGCGGTGTGTCAATGAGGTGGTCGGTCTTCAATTGGCTAACACTTATCACATGCTATGTGCAGGCTGAAATATGGTGCATTGGGATGCTATTGGAAACTTTAACATTTGTAACAAGCAGGGTAACAAGCATTCATTGTTACACCCCTTTAATTGCAGACTAATTACCACCACGTTACAATGTAACTATGAATTACTACAATTACTTACAATACTTCTTAAAGTGTAATTGCTCATGTAAATACACTATAATGAGGACCCCTTAAAATGAGGTGTTACCGAATTTCCCTTCAGAAATTCAGAAACCCCCCCACCCTTCACACGCCCTAAGGTTACAAGTCTATTATACAGTCTTTCACTGAGATGCATTTTACTAAAAGCTTTTTAAAAATTGACTAAAGCTTAACAATGTTAACAAGCAAAAATATTATGTCACATCTTACACAGGCTCTTTCTAATCTATACTTTATACAACAGAATATTGTGTGACCTTCCAAATCAACAAGGCAACGTTTTTAAATTCAGCTCAGTAGGATTACAGCGACCCAGTAGGAGGCCTGGGAAACATTGGATAAGAGGATAAGAATGTACCTTCTTGTGTTCGGGTTCTGGGTTTGTTGACTGTGCTATAGATCGCAGATGGATCCTCAGCTGCATGTGCTGCAGGTTGGGGGGGGGCAACACCAGGGCAGTTGAATTTCAACACATCAGACCGTCCCTCTGTCTATCCTCTGCTGTGTCCCTTGTGACAGAAGTGGATTTGGAAGTCCTCTTTCTGAACCACAGAAGGCCGAGGAGGAGAATGAGAACCAGAGCAACAACTGTGATTCATACAGCTGCATTCTTAACAGGTGTTTGTTTTCCTAATACAATGATCCATTTAATTGTAGAGTTCTTAGCTCCTTTCTCATTCAGAGTCTCACAGTAATATTCTCCACTGTCTTCAGGGCTGATGTTGGTGATGTAGCTCCTTCCAGATGCTTTGTGTGAGGTTACTGTCTTTTTAAGCCAGGTGTGTATATACACTGCTGGGTTGGCATCACTGCTACAGGTCAGAGTAACTGAACTGCCCCGTACTATTTCACCAGAGGGACTGACTGCCACTGAGATGTTGTTTGATTTGTATCTGACCATTAGAGTCACTTCAGGAGAGTGGAGATTCTCTTGACTGTTTACAGCACAGGAGTTGCTGCCTGCATCCTCACAGTTGACTGAGGATATGTACCAAGGGGAAGAGTTGTATTGTAGATATTGTTTGTTCTTGTACCTGATGTAGGTGGGGTTGTGCAGGTCAGTTTCACCTGTGATTGCTCGATCACCATGGTAGTTGTCAACTACACCTTCAGGTCTGTCACAGACAGAGTGACTCCACCTGAGGCAGGTCTCCAACTGTATAAAATCAAATGTTGTCACATGCGCCGAATACAACAGGTGTAGACCTTACCGTGAAATGCTTATTTACAAGCCCTTAACCAACAATGCTGAATTTTTTATAAAGTAAGAAAATATTTGCTAAAAATAAATAAAAGTAGCACAATAAAATAACAATAATGAGGCTATATACAGGGGGTACCGGTACCGAGACAATGTGCAGGGCTACAGGTTAGTCGAGGTAATTAACACCATGCAGCCTGCCATTCTCGCCAGAAAACTTGACTCACAGCTCAATTGACCGCTGCCTTATCCCATGGATTATGGATTTTTTAACTGACCGGCCAGAGAGTGTATGCTAATGGACCCTATCAGACACTCTACTCACTAGCACAGGTTCACCACAAGGGTGCGTACTGTCACACCTCCTTTTATTCTCTACACCCCTCAAACTCAACTCTGATTTAGACCTGGGACACCAGGTGGGTGCAATTATCAGGTAGAACAGAAAACCAGCAGGCACAGGACCTCGTAGGGTAAGAGTTGAATACCCCTGCTTTACACCAGTGACTGTCAGAGTGCCCACGCAAACCGCCATCTTTTGAAGTTTGCTGATGACACAGTCCTCCTCTCACTCCTCTCAGGGTCTGAGCAGGACCACAGCCCAGCCCTCCAGGACTTAATTGACTGGTGTGACAGTGCGCTGCTGGAGTTCAATATCTCCAAGATTAAGGAAATGGTTGTCGACTTCAGAGGAAGCCCACAAGGATGGACCTGGTGATCATCCATGGTGAGGAGGTGGACAGTGTGGACCAGTTTAAATATCTTGGTACCGTTTTTGATTACATCCTGAAGTTTGAGCCTAACACATCATCAAAAAAGCCCACCAGAGACAATACTTCCTTAGGAAACTGAACTCATTCAGGTGTCCACAAATCAATATTGCAAACTTTTACAGTTCTTTCATCAGTTGTGTTCTGTGTTTCTCCTTCATATGCTAGTTCACATCCCTCTCTGTCCAAACACAGGAGGCTGCTGAGGGGAGGCTCCTAATAATGACCGGAACGGAGTAAATGGAATGACATCAAACACCTGGAAACCATATGGTTGATGTATTTGTTACTGTTCCACCGATTCCGCTCCAGTCATTACCAGAGCCCATATTCCCCAAGTTGCCACCAACCTCCTGTGCCTCCAAGCCATTGTGAACACCTGCTCTAAGATCACTAGGGTTGCTCTCAGAAGTCAGGGCTCATTCTTTGAGCAGCCGGCCAGGAGGAAGGCTTTTTAACAGTGTTTTATTTTACAATTATACTGTTTGTGTGTGTTGTCCTGTCTGAAGCACCCTATCAGCCCTGAACGAATTGCCGCTCTGGATTAATAATTTTGTATTGTATTGTATTGTATAACTAATTTACTGCCTGGTGATGTCACCAGGCAAGCCAAAATTTTATCCCACCAAAACAGGCTGAAATTTCAGGTTGTCTTTTCAAACAGCTCTAACACTAAAAGGGTATTATCATTATTTTCACAATTTCACAGTATTATTCCAACCTCATAGAGTGGAAATATATATAAAACAGGAAAATCACGTTTCTGACTGCACTGGGCCTTTAAGAACAAGTTGATTGACAAAGTCATAAAAAAATGGGAAGAATTGAATAAAGCACCTTTAGGCTATGATAAAATATATATATATGGGTGGTGGTAATAATCTACACATTTTCTTAATTTAGAACGGGTCATAAATGTAGGTTATGATAATAATAGGTCCTCATTGCTTGTATTTATATCCTGTTCCTCCAGGGGGT
Organism: Coregonus clupeaformis; assembly: GCF_020615455.1. Classification (NCBI taxonomy): domain Eukaryota; kingdom Metazoa; phylum Chordata; class Actinopteri; order Salmoniformes; family Salmonidae; genus Coregonus; species Coregonus clupeaformis. The sequence continues at coordinate 1,545,503 of NW_025533467.1, forward strand.
AAAGACAACCACCTCGTCTTGGTTGACCTTTGACCACAGGGTATGGACGGACTGTAGTGATGCGCGGGTTGACTCATAATCCGCTGTCCTACTCCGGCTTTATTCTCTCTCTGCTCAGGAAACATTGTATAATGAATGGGTGATTTACTTTCTGTATGCTGACCAGACCGTTCCCTGACTCGTTAAAACTTTTCACCGAAACCTCCAGTACAAACCTGAATTTACTGTATGTTTGAAAAAGTTTTAAATCCCTTTGTCATCTCTGAATGTCCTACAGTTTTATGCCTCATCTATAAACTCTATACTATACTCAACGTAATGGCAGATGTGGATGCTATGTGATGCTATGTGAAAAATGGCAGATGTGGATGCTATGTAAAAAATTAAATAATAATAATAATAATAATGTCTTTGCCCTGTGAAAGTTCCATAAGCAGAATAACAAATGTTAAGGGAACTACAGTAGTTAGTGTAATGGGCTTTACTAGGACAAATATTTGTCTCTTTTCTTTCCATTTCCTCCAGTCTTGTCCCAAGGGGGATGGGGTCCAAAGGAAATGAGTCAAATGGGTTTCTGAGAATCCTAGAGAAGTTGTAACGTAATTTGTTATAAGTTGTAGAGTAATGTTACGTTTTTTTTAATGTATATTTTGTTGGCTACAGCAATCATTCTATGCACACAGAATTTTCTTCAATTAGATATGTTTTTGCTCTAAACCCCGGTTGATGGGCTAGTACGTGCACAATATGTCCCAAGAGGCCAGATGTAATTGTGAGGAACAGATAGCATCTTCACCTCCCTCCTCTCCTCTCCTCAATCCTGCGAGCAGCCACCCGGACAGAGAACGCAACAGGTCTAATCTTGGATAGTCTCAAACAAGCTTTTTTGACGTAGAATTCAAATTACTGTTGCTGAAATTAATATAATAATCTTTAAATTATTATATTGACAAAAAGTAGAGCAACTGTAAGCAAAGATGATTAGAATAGCGATGGAACACGTAAAGAAGCATCCAGGGGTAAGTACTTATTTTTGTTCTATGGTTTAATGCCCTAAGTGAGTTGGTAGTAATATTTCATGAAAGTTTCATAATTTCTGTTGTCGGTGTGTAATATGCTACCAGTTGTTGCTCAAATGAATCATGAAATTATCAAAGTGAATTATCAAAATGACTTTGGATGGCAGTTCCAAACATCAATTAACCCCATAGGCTAAGTGTCATTAGGCAAATTGAAATTAAATACAAGTTTAAACTCTAAATAGGCTTCACTACTACATTTTGACAAATAAAAAAAGTTTTTTTGAAACAGTGTCAGGCAGACAGGCAGGCAGGCAGGCAGACTTATCCACTCACAGACAGACTGACAGACAGAGACATATACAGTCACAGGCAGACAGACAGACAGGACAGTTTCAAGAATGTAAAAATGTGACCGATATCCTGTTCAGAATTAATTCTAACAAGGCTATTAGTTTTTTTAACTGCAAGACCATTTTATAAAAAATGCTTTTGGGTCGATTTACTTTACATTTCATATGCCGGGTCATGACAATCTCCCGGTCACAAATATGTAACATTCTGGGAAGATTCAACCTTTTTAACCCATCGAAATAGCCCCTATGACCCCAATTAAGTCACTTCCTGTAATCGCAGGAAGCTGAAATTCAACATAGGGCCTCCGGGGGACACTAACAGGTTTAAAATATTTACAGTGAGGGAAAAAAGTATTTGATCCCCTGCTGATTTTGTACGTTTGCCCACTGACAAAGACATGATCAGTCTATAATTTTAATGGTAGGTTTATTTGAACAGTGAGAGACAGAATAACAACCAAAAAATCCAGAAAAACGCATGTCAAAAATGTTATAAATTGATTTGCATTTTAATGAGGGAAATAAGTATTTGACCCCTCTGCAAAACATGACTTAGTACTTGGTGGCAAAACCCTTGTTAGCAATCACAGAGGTCAGACGTTTCTTGTAGTTGGCCACCAGGTTTGCACACATCTCAGGAGGGATTTTGTCCCACTCCTCTTTGCAGAACTTCTCCAAGTCATTAAGGTTTCGAGGCTGACGTTTGGCAACTCGAACCTTCAGCTCCCTCCACAGATTTTCTATGGGATTAAGGTCTGGAGACTGGCTAGGCCACTCCAGGACCTTAATGTGCTTCTTCTTGAGCCACTCCTTTGTTGCCTTGGCCATGTGTTTTGGGTCATTGTCATGCTGGAATACCCATCCACAACCCATTTTCAATGCCCTGGCTGAGGGAAGGAGGTTCTCACCCAAGATTTGATGGTACATGGCACCGTCCATCGTCCCTTTGATGCGGTGAAGTTGTCCTGTCCCCTTAGCAGAAAAACACCCCCAAAGCATAATGTTTCCACCTCCATGTTTGACGGTGGGGATGGTGTTCTTGGGGTCATAGGCAGCATTCCTCCTCCTCCAAACACGGCGAGTTGAGTTGATGCCAAAGAGCTCCATTTTGGTCTCATCTGACCACAACACTTTCACCCAGTTCTCCTCTGAATCATTCATTGGCAAACTTCAGATGGGCCTGTATATGTGCTTTCTTGAGCAGGGGGACCTTGCGGGCGCTGCAGGATTTCAGTCCTTCACGGCGTAGTGTGTTACCAATTTTTTTCTTGGTGACTAGTGTCCCAGCTGCCTTGAGATCATTGACAAGATCCTCCTGTGTAGTTCTGGGCTGATTCCTCACCGTTCTCATGATCATTGCAACTCCACGAGGTGAGATCTTGCATGGAGCCCCAGGCCGAGGGAGATTGACAGTTATTTTGTGTTTCTTCCATTTGCGAATAATCGCACCAACTGTTGTCACCTTCTCACCAAGCTGCTTGGCGATGGTCTTGTAGCCCATTCCAGCCTTGTGTAGGTCTACAATCTTGTCCCTGACATCCTTGGAGAGCTCTTTGGTCTTGGCCATGGTGGAGAGTTTGGAATCTGATTGATTGCTTCTGTGGACAGGTGTCTTTTACACCCTTTAAGGGAGTGCTCCTAATCTCAGCTCGTTACCTGTATAAAAGACACCTGGGAGCCAGAAATCTTTCTGATTGAGAGGGGTCAAATACTTATTTCCCTCATTAAAATGCAAATTAATTTATAAAAATTTTTACATGTGTTTTTCTGGATTTTTGTTGTTGTTATTCTGTCTCTGTCACGATCGTTGAGAGACGGGTCGGACCAAGGTGCAGCGTGAAAAGCGCCCAATAAGCATACAAACCAAAACAAGAAACAACGTAACATGAAGCCCAAAGGGCTATACACACACCAGCCTAACAGGAACAAGATCCCACAATACACAGTAGGCAATAGGCTACCTAAGTATGATCCCCAATCAGAGACAACGAGCGATAGCTGCCTCTGATTGGGAATCACACCCGGCCAGACATAGAAATAGAAAACTAGAACATAAACATAGAATATCTAACATAGATTTCCACACCCTGACTCAACAAACAAGAGTTCTATAGGTCAGGGCGTGACAGTACCCCGCCAAAGGTGCGGACTCCGGCCGCACAAACCTGACATAACAGGGGAGGGTCTGGGTGGGCTTCCCACTTCGGTGGCGGCTTCCGGCTCCGGGCGTGACGACCTCTCCCTCTCTGCCTCCCCGTTGCGCCCCAGGTCTGGTCTGGACCTCGGCACGATGCTTCCCCTCTCCTTCCTCCCACGATGCACCAAGCCCTGTCTGGACCCTGGTGTGGGAGACCCCGAACCTGGAGAGGGGCTGATGTCTGGGCCTGGATCGGCCATCCTCCCGCGATGCACCAAGCCCTGTCTGGACCCTGGTGTGGGAGGCCCTGACCCTGGAGAGGGGCTGACGTCTGGTCCCGGAGTAGAGCCGCTGACCGTAGCCGGATCAGGCACCAGTGGAGCGAACTGCTCTGGCTCCGGAGTGGAGCCGCTCACCGGAGCTGAACTAGACCCTGGTGGAGTGGACTGCTCTGGCTCCGGAGTGGAGCCGCTGACCGGAGCTGGACATGGCACCGGTGGAGCGGACTGCTCTGGATCCGGAGTAGAGCAGCTGACCGGAGCTGGATCAGGTACCGGTGGAGCGGATTGCTCTGGCTCCGGAATGGAGCAGCTGACCAGAGCTGGACTTGGCACTGGTGGAACGGGCCGGGCCGGCCTGGGGACACGCACCACTGGTCTGGTGCACGGAGCAGGGACGGGCCTGGCCGGACTGGAGACACGCACCACAGGTCTGGTGCGAGGAGCAGGAACGGGCCGGAGACACGCACCACAGGTCTGGTGCGAGGAGCAGGAACGGGTTGGGCCAGCCTGGAGACACGCACCACAGGTCTGGTGCGAGGAGCAGGAACGGGCCGTGCCGGACTGGGGACACGCACCACTGGCCTGGTGCGGGGAGCAGGTACGGGGCGTACCGGGCTGGTGACATGCACCACTGGTTTGGTGCGAGGAGCAGGTATGGGCCGTACCGGACTGGATACACGCACCACTGGTTTGGTGCAGGCACGGGCCGTGCCGGACTGGGAACACGCACCACTGGCTTGGTGCGAGGAGCAGGCACGGACCTTACCGGACTGGGAGCACGCACCACTGGCTTAGTGCGAGAAGCAGGCACGAGGCGTACCGGACTGGGAACCGCCGCTGGAGGTCTACGACTGTACCAGTCCTTTACTCTCCGCGCCCAATCCTCCTCCAGTGAGGACTCCTCCGGGAGCCCCCACGAGTTAAGGAACAGAAACTCATCGTTGTCGTCGTCATCCTCAGTGTAAAACTGTTCCCATTCCTGTTCCCATGGTCGTAGGGACTCCAACTGGAACCCCACCGGGTGCAGTGGTCGGGGCTCTTCTCTCTCGATCCCCGACCACCCCTTTAGCCCCCCAAACATTTTTTTATTGGGGCTGCCTCTCGGGCTTCCTCCTCGGCCGGCGCTGTCGGTGTCGCCGTTGCTCCTCTCCTACCCAGGCTTCCTCTGTCTGTTCCTAAGGACGGCGATCCATCCCAGCCTGGATCTCCTCCCATGTCCAAGATCCCTTACCATCCAGGATCTCCTCCCATGTCCAGGATGTCTGCTCCTGCTCACGCTGCTTGGTCCTCGTTTGGTGGGATCTTCTGTCACGATCGTTGAGAGACGGGTCAGACCAAGGTGCAGCGTAAAAAGCGTACATGTTTATTCACCCAATAAACATACAAACCAAAACAAGAAACAACGTAACGTGAAGTCCAAAGGGCTATACACACACCAGCCTAACAGGAACAAGATCCCACAATACACAGTAGGCAATAGGCTACCTAAGTATGATCCCCAATCAGAGACAACGAGCGACAGCTGCCTCTGATTGGGAATCACACCCGGCCAGACATAGAAATAGAAAACTAGAACATAAACATAGAATATCTAACATAGATTTCCACACCCTGACTCAACAAACAGGAGTTATATAGGTCAGGGCGTGACAGTCTGTCACTGTTCAAATAAACCTACCATTAAAATTATAGACTGATAATTTATTCATCAGTGGGCAAACGTACAAAATCAGCAGGGGATCAAATACTTTTTTCCCTCACTGTAGCTATTCAGACTTGGTCTCCACAGTATGAAAGGGGAAGTTCTACATTAGTCTCCCTGAAAAGGATGCGCACACCCTAGCATAATCTTACATGTGACCTAAAGCAAGACAAAGCAAAGGCTATAATCTGTGGATCCCTCCCTGTGTAATCATCTTGATCAGCTGGTCATTGGTTACTGGAACACTGTATTGACAAAGGGTATCTAGAAATGCTCAGAATTCTATGCCTCAGAGTGAATGCAATGTGCATGTTATCTCCCTCTTTCTTCTTACTCTCTCATAGCTCATCCCCCAGTTCTTCTTCATCTTGTTGGGAATGGGAGGAGCCTCCTTGTATTTGGTCCGTCTTGCAAAGGGGCCCCATGTCACGTAAGACTCTTTACCTTTACCCTTATTTGTCATTCTCCTTTTTAATCAATATTGTTTAATCAATTTCTTAATACTATCCAATTAAAACATAAAGTAGTGGATGCCATGACCCTTTTACATCATAAAGCCTTGGCTAAATCAGTTCATGATTGACAGCTCTTTGTAATTTTACATTTACATTTTAGTCATTTAGCAGACGCTCTTATCCAGAGCGACTTACAGTTAGTGCATACATTACTATATATATATATTTTTTAATTATATATTTTTTTATTATTTTTTTCATACCCCCCGTGGGAATCGAACCCACAACCCTGGCGTTGCAAACGCCATGCTCTACGAACTGAGCTACATCCCCTGCCGGCCATTCCCTCCCCTACCCTAGACGACGCTAGGCCAATTGTGCGCCGCCCCATGGGTCTCCCGGTCACGGCCGGCTACGACAGAGCCTGGATTCGAACCAGGATCTCTAGTGGCACAGCTAGCACTGCGATGCAGTGCCTTAGACCACTGCGCCACTCGGGAGTAATCCCACCTCTTGTGCCGTTCTGGGGCATCAATTCCCATATCACTACTAAAGGCCTATGCTGCTGCGAGTTTTTGGAAACTAGGTCTGGCCCATGAATAGTTGATCGCAGGCAGACTAACACAGTTCCCTCTGATCCCATTTGTCTGTCCTACTTCGGCCTGCTTTGACTGCTGTGTCACTGTACAGCTGGAACAAGAAGAACAACCCTGAGCCCTGGAATCAGCTTGACCCTACCTACCAGTACAAGGTACAGTACTGCCAACACAGTCAGCAATAGACACACATTAGCTCCACAAAGTGTATGGATCACTGCATCTTATTCGATTCTTGTTTGACTTGACAACAATGTAATAGTAATGTAGCCTATCAATAGTATCAGTTAATATTTTGTATCAATATAAGCAGCCAAGAGCATTACGTAAATCCTGCCATATTGTCTTCTTCACCAGTTTGTGGCCATTGACACTGACTACAAGAACCTGAAGAAGGAGGGACCTCAATTCTGAGTATCTTCCCTCTTGTCCTAACGGCACCAGGTCTAGCCCAAAGAATGTCACTGAAGAATTTAAATCTGGGAAGAATTTGTCTCTCAACGCTTCTAATGTATACAAATATTGATGATGATCAAATCTATCAATTTGCTTTTGTTTTATCATAAACACTTCATTGTTAGTTTGGCAGCCGCTAAATGTAACAATGAATGTGCACATTTTGAAAAGACGCAAGAGTGTGCATAGATTTGTTCACCAAATTACACTGAAAAAATATTAGTGTTACAGTTCATATAGGGAAATCAGTCAATTGAAACAAATTAATTTGGCCTGTAGGATTCTAGCTTGAAATATACTTATTCATGTTACCATACCAGAATTTAGTGATTACTTTACATGTATAAGAAATGTATATGTTGGGGGTCAAGGAAGGGTAAAGAGGAATTTGGTGTGTGGAAAGTTACTGAGTGAGAAAAGGGGAAATGCAGAAAGTTCATATTCTGTTAAAATATATTATTGTAGAATATTAATGTTCCTAAAGAGGGAGGCAAAGGGCAACCGTCTAGTTTCAGTTCTTGATAAGGCAGACCAGTAGATGTGGAACTCTACTCGAAATAAGGTCAAAAGTTGAAGAGAGAAGACACTGCTGGGAGCGGGGCCACAGGAGCCCACCCCGAAGACCATCTGATTATGGTCTTATCTCCCACACACACACACACACACACACACATTTCCACGCCCATGAGGGTCCTAGACTAGAATTACTCCGCCTAGTTGGAAGGTATAAAGATGTGCTTGTGTGACTTGTATGTTGTGTTTGCAGCTGAAGCACCCAGTGGGTTGAATAAACTTGGTTTGAGCCAGAGGAAATTCTGTTCTGTTTATGAACTCTCGGAGGCCACTTCCTCCATCTCTTCTAAAGAAGACTATCTTGTTACAAAACCAATAACTAACCTACTGATTTTGCTGCACTCGTTAGATCTAGGCCTAGCTAATACATAAGGTGACGTAACCTGATTTGATATGTGCATAACAAGGTTATTATAGTTTTGTAATGTATTCTTAGTTTTTATTTCTATTCGTTTTTAGATTTTTATATGAAATTCAGTTTAGTTTCAGCTTGTTTTCAGACTTGATTTACTAGTTTTTATTTAGTTTCAGTTTGATAAAAAACATTTCTATTTTGCTTTTATATTATTTCGTTTTAGTGTTAGGGACAGAAAGTAGCCTATTTATGGGAGGCTAGGAGCCATTTACAGTACATTCGGAAAGTATTCAGACCCTTTCCCTTTTTCCACATTTTGTTACGTTACAGCCTTGTTCTAAAATGGATTAAATAAATAAAAATCCTCATCAATCTATACACAATACCCCATAAAGATAAAGGGAAAACAAGTTTAAAAACAGAAATACCTTATTTACATAAGTATTCAGATCCTTTGCTATGAGACTCGAAATTGAGCTCAGGTGCATCCTGTTTCGATTGATCATCCTTGAGATGTTTCTACAGCTTGATTGGAGTCCACCTGTGGTAAATTCAATTGATTGGACAGGATTTGGAAAGGCACACACCTGTCTATATAATAAGGTCCCACAGTTGACATTGCATGTCAGAGCAAAAACCAAGCCATGAGGTCGAAGGAATTGTCTGTAGAGCTCAGAGACAGGATTGTGTCGAGGCACAGATCTGGGGAAGGGTACCAAAACATTTCTGCAGCATTGAAGGTCCCCATGAACACAGTGGCCTCCATCATTCTTAAATGGAAGAAGTTTGAACCACCAAGACTATTCCTAGAGCTGGCCACCCGGCCAAACTGAGCAATCGGAGGAGAAGGGTCTTGGTCAGGGAGGTGACCAAGAACCCGATGGTCACTCTGACAGAGCTCCAGAGTTCCTCTGTGGAGATGGAAGAACCTTCCAGAAGGACAACCATCTCTGCAGCACTCCACCAATCAGGCGTTTATGGTAGAGTGGCCAGACGGAAGCCACTCCTCAGTAAAAGGCACATGACAGCCTGCTTAGGTCAACATTCACAAGGCCGCAGGGCCAGACGGATTACCAGGACGTGTACTCCGAGCATGTGCTGACCAACTGGCAAGTGTCTTCACTAACATTTTCAACATGTCCCTGACTGAGTCTGTAATACCAACATGTTTCAAGCAGACCACCATAGTCCCCGTGCCCAAGGACACTAAGATAACCTGCCTAAATGACTACCAACCCGTAGCACTGACGTCTGTAGCCATGAAGTGCTTTGAAAGGCTGGTCATGGCTCACATCAACACCATTATCCCAGAAACCCTAGACCCACTCCAATTTGCATACCGCTCCAACAGATCAACAGATGATGCAATCTCTATTGCACTCCACACTGCCCTTTCCCACCTGGACAAGAGGAACACCTACGTGAGAATGTTATTCATTGACTACAGCTCAGCATTCAACACCATAGTGCCCTCAAAGCTCATCACTAAGCTAAGGATCCTGGGACTAAACACCTCCCTCTGCAACTGGATCCTGGACTTCCTGACGGGCCGCCCCCAGCTGGTAAGGGTAGGTAACAACACATCTGCCACACTGATCCTCAACACGGGGGCCCCTCAGGGGTGCGTGCTCAGTCCCCTCCTGTACTCCCTGTTCACCCATGACTGCATGGCCAGGCACGACTCCCAACACCATCATTAAGTTTGCCGACGACACAACAGTGGTAGGCCTGATCACAGACAACGATGAGACAGCCTATAGGGAGGAGGTCAGAGACCTGGCCGTGTGGTGCCAGGATAACAACCTCTCCCTCAACGTGACCAAGACAAAGGAGATGATTGTGGACTACAGGGGAAAAAAAGAGGACTGAGCACGCCCCCATTCTCATCGACAGGGCTGTAGTGGAACAGGTTGAGAGCTTCAAGTTCCTTGGTGTCCACATCACCAACGAACTATCATGGTCCAAACACACCAAGACAGTCGTGAAGAGGGCACGACAAAGCCTATTCCCCCTCAGGAGATTGAAAAGATTCGGCATGGGTCCTCAGATCCTCAAAAAATTCTACAGCTGCACCATCGAGAGCATCCTGACTGGTTGCATCACTGCCTGGTATGGCAACTGCTTGGCCTCCGACCGCAAGGCACTACAGAGGGTAGTGCGTACGGCCCAGTACATCACTGGGGACAAGCTTCCTGCCATCCAGGACCTCTATACCAGGCGGTGTCAGAGGAAGGCCCTCAAAATTGTCAAAGACTCCAGCCACCCTAGTCATAGACTGTTCTCTCTTCTACCGCACGGCAAGCGGTACCGGAGTGCCAAGTCTAGGTCCAAAAGACTTCTCAACAGCTTCTACCCCCAAGCCATAAGACTCCTGAACAGCTAATCATGGCTACCCGGACTATTTGCACTGCCCCCCACCCCATCTTTTTACGCTGCTGCTACTCTGTTAATTATTTATGCATAGTCACTTTAACTCTACCCACATGTACATATTACTTCAACTACCTCAACTAGCCGGTGCCCCCGAACATTGACTCTGCACCGGTACCCCCCTGTATATATAGCCTCCCTACTGTTATTTTACTTCTGCTCTTTTTTCTCAACACTTTTTTGTTGTTGTTTTATTTTACTTTTTTATTTAAAATAAATGCACTGTTGGTTAAGGGCTGTAAGTAAGCATTTCACTGTAATGTCTGCACCTGTTGTATTCGGCGTATGTGGCCAATAAAATTTGATTCGATTTGATTTGCTTGGAGTTTGCCAAAAGGCACCTAAAGGACTCTCAGACCATGAAAAACAAGATTATCTGGTCGGATGAAACCAAGATTGAATTCTTTGGCCTGAATGCCAAGTGTCACGTCTGGAGGAAACCTGGCACCATCCCTACGGTGAAGCATGGTGGTGGCAGCATCATGCTGTGGGGATTTTTTTCAGCGGCAGGGACTGGGAGACTAGTCAAAGATGAAGGGAGTACAGAGAGATCCTTGATGAAAACCTGCTCCAGAGCCTGGGCGAAGGTTCACCTTCTAACAGGGCAACGACCCTAAGCACACAGCCAAGACAATGCAGGAATGGCTTCGGGACAAGTCTCTGAATGTCCTTGAGTGGCACAGCCATAGCCATAGCCCGGACTTGAACCCGATCGACATCTCTGGAGAGACCTGAAAATAGCCGTGCAGCGACGCTCCCAATCCAACCTGACAGAGCTTGAGAGGATCTGCAGAGAAGAATGGGAGAAACTCCCCAAATACAGGTGTGCCAAGCGTGTAGCGTCATACCCAAGAAGACTCGAAGCTGTAATCGCTGCCAAAGGTGCTTCAACAAAGTACTGAGTAAAGGATCTGAATACTTATGTAAATGTGATATATCCGTTTTTTCTTTGTAATAAATTTGCTAAAATTTCTAAAAACCTGTTTTTGCTTTGTCATTATGGGGTATTGTGGTGTAGATTGATGAGGGGGGAAAACAATTTAATCAATTTTAGAATAAGGTTGTAACCTAACAAAATGTGGAAAAAGTCAAGGGGTCTGAATACTTCCGAATGCACTGTATGTCTTCCAGGCCTACAGTTCGTTTTTGGGGGGAATGTCACTTCCTGCCACTGGAGGGCAGTACTGCATAAGGTGATGGGCAAGGACCATTGACTTGGATATACATAACATCTCTGTATTTGTGTCATGATGGCGTCTGTGAGAGCATGGGCAGTGCATCGAGGCCATCTCCATCTTGACATAGTATGTCACGACTCCAACCGGTTCATCAGGAGCGATCAGCCAATGAAGTTAGAAGTCCCGCCCAGTTGACCAAATCAAAATGTCGAAAGTCCTCAATGGCATTGCCCATGCTAAGATAGGCTTTTGTCCACCAGAGGGCTCCATACAACTTCATGGCCAGGACAAAGGTTTGGTCATGTTTCAATTATAAAACAATCCTAATGTGACTTGGATTTAAAGGATAAGAAACATTTTTTGCCAATTTTTACACCAATCTAATGCTTTTTTAACATTAGTAGTAGATGTAAGAACAATCCAGTACCTTTATCTGACAGAAAGAGAGGAAAACATGTTCACATGTTCATGTTTATGAAATATTAAACATGTGTTACTGACTAACCCCTTCAAATAAGGTTATTAAAAACAGCTGCAACAACAGCAAAAACATAAGCAATACAACACTTCTTCACAAATCTATCAGTTCAGAGCCAGCCAGCTTGTGTGTTTGTGTGTGTGTGTTTCTGTTCAACCAAACAAGATTTTCTGGTTTATCTTCAAGACGCTGTGTTCCAGAGAGGTGGTTGTTTGGTTTCTCAAGCCTAATGACAGGCTCAATATTCTGTCCACGAACGCTTAGGATGCAGGAGCAGAAACCAGATCAGTGCCACAGGGCACAGCTTTAGATAAACAGCCATCCTTGCCTGCCAGAACTGGAGAGGTGACTCTGTAAACATGCCCCCCTTTACCTCTTCCAGGTATTTCCGCAGCTCACACGGGACACTTAATACCCTGCCAGGTTGACCCTCTGGCTGGACAGTGACCTTAAACACAATCTTCGATGCAATGAAGCACTGTGGTCGAAGAACTGTGGTCGAGATGCTTGCTGGATTCAACATGCTGGCATCTTGCTGGGGTCCTGCTGATCCACGGTTGTACTCTCTGATTTTCTGAAGTACAAAATACTCTGCTTCCTTCATAAGGGGCTCCGTCTCTGTTGAGCAAAATGCCGGAGACACACTTGGGTCCATCAGGAAAGCTGCTGCAGGGGTTCGATTTAAGTTTGCTGCCAGAGGATTCAGTATAGAAAAGGGTTCCAAAAGGGTTATTTGGCTGTCCCCTTTTGGGTTCCATGTAGAATCCTATGTAGAGAGGGTTCTACCTGGAACCATAAAGGGTTCTTCAAAGGGTTCTACTATGGGGACAGCCAAAAAATCCTTTTAGGTTCTAGATAGCTCCTTTTTTCTAAGAGTGTACATATGAAGAGCTCACACAGTGACTTCAGGAGGACCTGTGCCAACTGTTTTGCAACAGTAGTTGACTGCAAATGTGCCTCTAGGTTGAGAAGGCACGGCACCACATCAGACAGAGACTGGCTGTCAGTTTTAAGTTGGTCGGTGTGGATCGCAAACGACTCCAGCAACTTCACAAGCTCCTCTAGCTTGGCCAAGTCACGCTCCGTGCTCACCCTCTGATTTCTTTCCTGTTAGCTAGTGATAGCTAGTCATAGTGATGCACAAGCTAGGCCTATTTGAAGCATCAGCATCTACTGGCAGTATTTACCCGCCAGATTCAGAAGATTGAAAACCCCATTCGAAAAAAAAGTTTAAAAAAAACTTGGAAACCCCATTGGAAATTGTCCATCTATGTGCCTCACGCTAAACTTAGCTACCCCCCATAGCATAGCAATATCACACAGAGAGAAGGAGGAAATAACAATAATCTATAACAATTATCTCTGTTTTAGGGCAATTACATTATGACATAGGTTAAAGGTGGCAATTAGCAGTAGAAACAATAACAAAGTGAACTCCCCGCCCCTGTTTCGGTCAAATTCATAAACAAAGCTATGGATGCAAGGACTCACCATCCATTGTATCAAAATTATAGTTTTACCCATGTTTTGAGGCTTATATAGTGTTTGTTTACATTTACTTTGTTTACAGACATTTGAGTTAAACAACCTTATATTTTGGATTCTGATGGGGTATGACAGTTTAAGTAGGCTCAGTAGCATTTATAAACTACTGTACATTCTTCAAGAATCAATGGGTACATATAATGAATTTACAGTGAGGGAAAAAAGTATTTGATCCCCTGCTGATTTTGTACGTTTGCCCACTGACAAAGAAATGATCAGTCTATAATTTTAATGGTAGGTTTATTTGAACAATGAGAGACAGAATAACAACAAAAAAATCCAGAAAAATGCATGTCAAAAATGTTATAAATTGCTTTGCATTTTAATGAGGGAAATAAGTATTTGACCCCCTCTCAATCAGAAAGATTTCTAGCTCCCAGGTGTCTTTTATACAGGTAACGAGCTGAGATTAGGAGCACACTCTTAAAGGGAGTGCTCCTAATCTCAGTTTGTTACCCGTATAAAAGACACCTGTCCACAGAAGCAATCAATCAATCAGATTCCGAACTCTCCACCATGGCCAAGACCAAAGAGCTCTCCAAGGATGTCAGGGACAAGATTGTAGACCTACACAAGGCTGGAATGGGCTACAAGACCATCACCAAGCAGCTTGGTGAGAAGGTGACAACAGTTGGTGCGATTATTCGCAAATGGAAGAAACACAAAAGACTGTCAATCTCCCTCAGCCTGGGCCTCCATGCAAGATCTCACCTCGTGGAGTTGCAATGATCATGAGAACGGTGATGAATCAGCCCAGAACTACACGGGAGGATCTTGTCAATGATCTCAAGGCAGCTGGGACCATAGTCACCAAGAAAACAATGGGTAACACACTACGCCGTGAAGGACTGAAATCCTGCAGCGCCCGCATGGTTCCCCTGCTCAAGAAAGCACATATACAGGCCTGTCTGAAGTTTGCCAATGAACATCTGAATGATTCAGAGGAGAACTGGGTGAAAGTGTTGTGGTCAGATGAGACCAAAATCGAGCTCTTTGGCATCAACTCAACTCGCCGTGTTTGGAGGAGGAGGAATGCTGCTTATGACCCCAAGAACACCATCCCCACTGTCAAACATGGAGGTGGAAACATTATGCTTTGGGGGTGTTTTTCTGCTAAGGGGACAGGACAACTTCACCGCATCAAAGGGACGATGAACGGGGCCATGTACCGTCAAATCTTGGGTGAGAACCTCCTTCCCTCAGCCAGGGCATTGAAAATGGGTCGTGGATGGTATTCCAGCATGACAATGACCCAAAACACACGGCCAAGGCAACAAAGGAGTGGCTCAAGAAGAAGCACATTAAGGTCCTGGAATGGCCTAGCCAGTCTCCAGACCTTAATCCCATAGGAAATCTGTGGAGGGAGCTGAAGGTTCGAGTTGCCAAACGTCAGCCTCGAAACCTTAATGACTTGGAAAAGATCTGCAAAGAGGAGTGGGACAAAATCCCTCCTGAGATGTGTGCAAACCTGGTGGCCAACTACAAGAAACGTCTGACCTCTGTGATTGCCAACAAGGGTTTTGCCACCAAGTACTAAGTCATGCTTTGCAGAGGGGTCAAATACTTATTTCCCTCATTAAAATGCAAATCAATTTATAACATTTTTGACATGCGTTTTTCTGGATTTTTTTGTTGTTATTCTGTCTCTCACTGTTCAAATAAACCTACCATTAAAATTATAGACTGATCATTTCTTTGTCAGTGGGCAAACGTACAAAATCAGCAGGGGATCAAATACTTTTTTCCCTCACTGTATATGTCCAAAAATGGATGTTGCAACTGCTGATTGCCCCTTTAATAGGAAAATGATCAAAATTGTACTAATAACTTGACAAGATCGTATTGTGCAACATTGAAATAAAAAAGCTGATTATGAACCCTATATCATCTATCAAAGTCTGCAGAATTAGAGGTCAAAAGCTTATTCCTCCTTCCTTTTTTGGCCAGAGGAAGAGGATGAGTAACTATTTTTCAAACAGAACAATTGTCATCTACACAACTACTGCACTAACTAGCTGGCTGAAGGATTGATTCATAACCTGGGCCTATAGCCCGGTCTCCCAGTGATTGTCTCTCAGTGGTCAGTGAAAGCAGGCATGGGGAAGGGCCGTGCGAACGCCTCCACCCCTACTCCTTATTGGTATTTTTCTTCACATCCAGGGCAATGTGGATCCCCTCATACATAAACTCCACCATCTTCTCAAAGTCAGATTTCGTTGAACTGCCTCGATGTCAGGGCAGGGGCTCCTAGCAGCACAGAGAGCAGAGCATGAAATATGAGAAATTATGCAGGTACAGGGATCGATAAATTACGTCTTGACAGAAAACAATTGTGAAGTTATGAGTTGCTTAGTTAGTCCCTTAAGTAAATTAACACAAAGACCACCCACCACTAAACTAACACATGCCACAGTACAGTAGGTTGTTCTCAGGTAATGCTGTACCTAGCCAGAGTCCTCCCGGGGTGAGGGCACTCTTGTCACCTGGGCAGGTGTTCTTGTTGGCGGTTATGGACACAAGCTTCAGCACCTGCTCCGCCCAGGCACCGTCCATACCCTGGGGTCGAAGGGGAACCAGGAAGTGGTGGTTGTCTGTACCCCCTAGAGGAGCAGATTAGAGAGACAAGCTGTAAGGACCTCTGTGACCTATTATTATCGTAACTGGCATTTATGAACTATGTGCTAAATTATGGAAATGTGTAGGCCTAGATTATCATTTTTTTAAAGAATGATAATATTAATCAAAATAAAGCTTTAAAATAAATGTGTCCTCTGATGAGGGTGGTTGGTGGGTAAAAACAAGAAATGTATCAAAGGCGAAGGATGTCAGTTCTGTCATTTCGTAAATGTTTTATTGGTGTTTATCACAGACCACACGCCTACTATATCCCCTGCTGTTTCATTCCATGCACTGCCAATAAGAGCTCTACATTGACCAGACCTCTCCACCTCTGTAAGTATGCATGAATACCCTGCCCTATATGCAGTATTTACTTGGACAGTGAAGCTAAAACTTTTAATTTGGCTCTATACTCCAGCATTTTGGATTTTACATAAACATGTCATGTGAGGCGACAGTACAGAATGTCACCTTTTATTTGAGGATATTTTCATACTTATCTGTTTCACCATTTACAAATGAATGCACTTTATGTATCTAGTCCCCCCATTTGAAGGTGTCATAAGTAGTTGGACAAATTAATTTGTGTATTAAAGTAGTCAAAAGTTTTGTATTTGGTCTCATTTTCCTAGCATGCAATGACTACATCATGCTTGTGACTCTTCTACAAACTTGTTGAATGAATTTGCAGTTTGTTTTGGTTGTGTTTCAGATTATGTTGTGCCGAATAGAAATGAATGGTAAATAATGTATTGTGTTACAATGATTACAGATAATCATGAATGAATCGTGGATAATGATGAGTGATAAAGTTACAAAGGCATAATAATCATACCCCATAGGCATGCTAACCTCTCACCATTCCCAATAACATGGGAGGTAAGCATTTTTTGAGGGGGTATGATATTTATGCCTCTATAATGTTCTCACTTATTATTATTCACGATTCTCCGTAATCATGGTAAGATCCACATGAATGTGTGACGTGGTGAGGTTGGACCCAGGACCAGAGAAGAGACCAGACGAGGAACATAATACTTTACTGAGAAACGGTAACCGAAGGATCACAGTAACACGGGAAAAACAACCAACACTAAGTATTGAACACCCACTCGCGACAAACGCACACGACAAACAATTCCAGCTTCTGCAAAGGACAACTTAAAACACACCTCTTTTAACAGCGACATCATAATGAGTAATAGGACACACCTGAGTGTCATTAATGTCTCTAGGACGGTCTCTGCCGCCCTCTGGTGACAGGTGGAACCATGACAGATTGTAGAAGTGTTCAGAAACATATTCTATTCTATTCTATTTTAATTAAAATAAAAGTGACACAATACATTATTTAACATTCATTTCTATTGTGCACAACATAATCTGAAACACAGCCAAAACAAACTGCAAATGCATCCAATAAGTTCCCGTGTATATCAATGATGTCGCTCTTGCTGCTGGTGACTCTCAGATCCACTTATACGCAGACGACACCATTTTGTATACATCTGGCCCTTCATTGGACACTGTGTTAACAAACCTCCAAAACGAGCTTCAATGCCATACAACACTCCTTCAGTAGCCTCCAACTGCTCTTAAACACTAGTAAAACTAAATGCATGCTCTTCAATCGAACGCTGCTGGCACCCGCCCACCCGACTAGAATCACTACTCTCGACGGGTCTGACCTAGAGTATGTGGACAACTACAAATACCTAGGTGTCTGGTTAGACTGTAAACTCTCCTTCCAGACTCACATTAAGAATCTCCAATCCAAAGTTAAATCTAGAATCGGTTTCCTATTTCGCAACAAAGCCTCCTTAACTCATGCTGCCAAACATGCCCACGTAAAACTGACTATCCTACCGATCCTTGACTTCGGCGATGTCATTTACAAAATAGCCTCCAACACTCTACTCAGCAAATTGGATGTAGTCTATCACAGTGCCATCCGTTTTGTCTCCAAAGCCCCATATACTACCCACCACTGTGACCTGTACGCTCTTGTTGGCTGGTCCTCACTACATATTCGTCGCCAAACCCACTGGCTCCAGGCCATCTATAAATCACTTCTAGGCAAATCACCGCCTTAAATCACTTCTCACTTCTAGGCTCATTGGTCACCATAGCAACACCCACCCGTAGTATGCGCTCCAGCAGGTATATCTCACTGGTCATCCCCAAAGCCAACACCTCCTTTGGCCGCCATTCCTTCCAGTTCTCTGCTGCCAATGACTGGAACAAATTGCAAAAATCTCTGAAGCTGGAGACACTTATCTCCCTCACTAACTTTAAGCATCAGTTGTCAGTCTCCTGAGTGGCGCAGTGGTCTAAGGCACTGCATCGCAGTGCTAACTGTGCCACTAGAGATCCTGGTTCGAATCCAGGCTCTGTCGCAGCCGGCCGCGACCGGGAGACTCATGGGCGGCGCACAATTGGCCCAGCGTCGTCCAGGGTAGGGGAGGGAATGGCCGGCAGGGATGTAGCTCAGTTGATAGAGCATGGTGTTTGCAACGCCAGGGTTGTGGATTCGTTTCCCATGGGGGGCCAGTATAAAAAAAATATGTATTCACTAACTGTAAGTCGCTCTGGATAAGAGCGTCTGCTAAATGACTAAAATGTAAAAATGTCAGAGCACCTTACCGATCACTGCATCTGTACACAGCCCATCTGAAATTAGCCCGCCCAACTACCTCATCCCTATATTGTTATTTATTTTGCTCATTTGCACCCCAGTATCTCTATTTGCACATCATCTCTTGCACATCTATCATTCCAGTGTTAATACTAATTGTAATTATTTTGCACTATAGCCTATTTATTGCCTTACCTCCATAACTTGCTACATTTGCACACACTGTATATATATTTCTGTTGTATTTTTGACTTTATGTTTTGTTTTACCCCATATGTAACTCTGTGTTGTTGTTTTTATTGCACTGCTTTGCTTTATCTTGGCCAGGTCGCAGTTGTAAATGAGAACTTGTTCTCAACTGGCTTACCTGGTTAAATAAAGGTGAAATAAATAAATAAATAAAAAAGTTTGTAGTCACAAGCTTGATGTTGTCATTGCATGCTAAGAATTCTGTACTTTCGCCTCATATGAAACAATTGATCTCAAATCCTAAGTGCTGGAATATAGAGCCAAATTAAAAGTTGTAGCTTCACTGTCCAAATAAATACGTAGGGGAGTGTATATCTTAAAATACGTATTTTTCCCAGTGATCACATTTCATGTGTTTTCAACCATTACTTTTTGTTTTGCCCTTAAAATATTTTGGTATCTGATTGTAAAATATAACTATGGACTATGGTTTCATGCATTTGTTTAGTTAAGTTGATTTATAAGCATTTCTTGAATGGCAAGAAAAATATTAGAAAATATGAATCAGTGAAATGTGCCTGAAAAACCCAGATATGATGTTGCCCAACGTTTTTTGGTTCTGTGAATAAAACAGGTTGAGAGCAATATTGTGTATTACAGTTGTAATTGTGTGTTGAATAAGCTATTATTTACGCCACAGCTTAAGTATTGACCAGCTTTAACAAGTTTTCGTTGACTATTTCAATGTTTTTACTGCTGGGAGGGAAATGCAGCGATGGCCCTGAGAGCAGCAAGAAGTGTGTTTGTGGTTTTCATCTTGCATGTGGCAGGTACGGCTTTTTATGAGTAGTCTCTCTCCCATCATTATCTCTTAAGTATTTATCTTAAAGGTAGACTCAGCAAAATTACGTTGCCACAAGCAGCACCGCAGATGAAGAGTGAGATGGAAGATTGCGCTCTCACACAGTCACACACAGTATCTGCGCATGTGCATGGGTTCGCTTCACGCTGTTACAGCGTGGTAGCCACAGGATCAAAACAGCTGAGAAGTTGAGCCTTATGCTTCAACGATCTTAGTTGTTGTAGAAATTGTCTCAGTATGCAGTTTATTTTTTGCATCTACCTCATGTCGCTGAGTCTACCTTTAAGTAACATTTTGGTTTTTACTCTTGAGGAACATCTAAAATGCCATGGAGTAGGCTGCATGGGGAAAATGTATGATACAAATCAGGCCCCTAGGACTGGAGTTTCCCATCTATGGTCTATGGCAGCAATACTCAACTGGCGGACTGTGGATCTGCACCCAGAACGGAGTAAATTTTGTTACGTTACAGCCTTATTCTAAAATGGATGAAATAAAAAATTTCCTCAGCGATCTACACACAATACCGCTTAATGACAAAGCGACAACAGGTTTTTACACATTTTTGCAAATTTACAGTGGGGAAAAAAAGTATTTAGTCAGCCACCAATTGTGCAAGTTCTCCCACTTAAAAAGATGAGAGAGGCCTGTAATTTTCATCATAGGTACACGTTAACTATGACAGACAAATTGAGAAAAAAAAATCCAGAAAATCAAATTGTAGGATTTTTAATGAATTTAGTAGCAAATTATGGTGGAAAATAAGTATTTGGTCACCTACAAACAAGCAAGATTTCTGGCTTTCACAGACCTGTAACTTCTTATTTAAGAGGCTCCTCTGTCCTCCACTCGTTACCTGTATTAATGGCACCTGTTTGAACTTGTTATCAGTATAAAAGACACCTGTCCACAACCTCAAACAGTCACACTCCAAACTCCACTATAGCCAAAACCAAAGAGCTGTCAAAGGACACCAGAAACAAAATTGTAGACCTGCACCAGGCTGGGAAGACTGAATCTGCAATAGGTAAGCAGCTTGGTTTGAAGAAATCAACTTTGGGAGCAATTATTAGGAAATGGAAGACATACAAGACCACTGATAATCTCCCTCGATCTGGGGCTCCACGCAAGATCTCACCCCGTGGGGTCAAAATGATCACAAGAACGGTGAGCAAAAATCCTAGAACCACACGGGGGGACCTAGTGAATGACCTGCAGAGAGCTGGGACCAAAGTAACAAAGCCTGCCATCAGTAACACACTACGCCGCCAGGGACTCAAATCCTGCAGTGCCAGACGTGTCCCCCTGCTTAAGCCAGTACATGTCCAGGCCCGTCTGAAGTTTGCTAGAGTGCATTTGGATGATCCAGAAGAGGATTGGGAGAATGTCATATGGTCAGATGAAACCAAAATATAACTTTTTGGTAAAAACTAAACTCGTCGTGTTTGGAGGACAAAGAATGCTGAGTTGCATCCAAAGAACACCATACCTACTGTGAAGCATGGGGGTGGAAACATCATGCTTTGGGGCTGTTTTTCTGCAAAGGGACCAGGACGACTGATCCGTGTAAAGGAAAGAATGAATGGGGCCATGTATCGTGAGATTTTGAGTGAAAACCTCCTTCCATCAGCAAGGGCATTGAAGATGAAACGTGGCTGGGTCTTTCAGCATGACAATGATCCCAAACACACCGCCCGGGCAACGAAGGAGTGGCTTCGTAAGAAGCATTTCAAGGTCCTGGAGTGGCCTAGCCAGTCTCCAGATCTCAACCCCATAGAAAATCTTTGTAGGGAGTTGAAAGTCCGTGTTGCCCAGCGACAGCCCCAAAACATCACTGCTCTAGAGGAGATCTGCATGGAGGAATGGGCCAAAATACCAGCAACAGTGTGTGAAAACCTTGTGAAGACTTACAGAAAACGTTTGACCTGTGTCATTGCCAACAAAGGGTATATAACAAAGTATTGAGAAACTTTTGTTATTGACCAAATACTTATTTTTCACCATAATTTGCAAATAAATTCATTAAAAATCCTGCAATGTGATTTTCTGGATTTTTTTTTCTCATTTTGTCTGTCATAGTTGACAGACAAATTACAGGCCTCTCTCATCTTTTTAAGTGGGAGAACTAGCACAATTGGTGGCTGACTAAATACTTTTTTTCCCCACTGTATATTTAAAAAAATAAGTATTCAGACCCTTTGCTATGAGATTCGAAATTGAGCTCCTGTTTCCATTGATCATCCTTGAGGTTTTTCTACAACTTGATTGGAGTCCACATGTGGTAAATTCAATTGATTGGACAGGATTTGGAAAGGCACACACCTGTCTATATAAGGTCACACAGTTGACAGTGCATGCGGTTGAAGGAATTGTCCGTAGAGCTCCCAGACAGAATTGTGTCGAGGCACAGATCTGGGGAAGGGTACCAAAACATTTCTGCAGCATTGAAGGTCCTCAAGAACACAGTGGCCTCCATCATTCTTAAATGGAGGAAGTTTGGAACCACCAAGACTCTTCCTAGAGCTGGCTGTCCGGCCAAACTGAGCAATCGGGGGAGAAGGGCCTTGGTCAGGGAGGTGACAAAGAACCCAATGGTCACTCTGACAGAGCTCTAGAGTTCCTCTGTGGAGATGGGAGAACCTTCCAGAAGGATAACCATCTCTGCAGCACTCCACCAATAAGGCCTTTATGGTAGAGTGGCCAGACGGAAGCCACTCCTCAGTAAAAGACACATGACAGCCCACTTGGAGTTTGCCAAAAGGCACCTAAAGGACTCTCAGACCATGAGAAACAAGATTCTCTGGTCTGATGAAACCAAGATTGAACTCTTTGGCCTGAATGCCAAGCGTCACGTCTGGAGGAAACATGGCACCATCACTACGGTGAAGCATGATGGTGGCAGCATCATGCTGTGGGGATGTTTTTCAGCGGCAGAGACTGGGAGACTCGTCAGGATCGAGGCAAAGATGAACGGAGTAAAGTACAGAGAGATCCTTGATGAAAACCTGCTCCAGAGCGCTCAGGACCTCAGACTGGGGTGAAGGTTCACCTTCCAACAGGACAATGAACCTAAGCAAACAGCCAAGGCAACGCAGGAGTGGCTTCGGGAAAAGTCTTTGAATGTCCTTGAGTGGCCCAGCCAGAGCCCGGACTTGAACCCGATCGAACATCTCTAGATCTGAAAATAGCTGTGCAGCGACGCTCCCCATCCAACCTGACAGAGCTTGAGAGGATCAGCAGAGAAGAATGGTTGAGGTTGTAGTTGCTGCCAAAGGTGCTTCAACAAAGTACTGAGTAATGGGTCTGAATACTTATGTAAATGTGATATTTCACTTGAATGTTAGAATGTTTTGGTGTTAAAGTTAGGAGAACATCCCTTAATGCCAAGCAGAACTTATCTAGAACGTGGTTACAACGTTCTCAGAATATCATATAGTAATTTTCTAGATGCGTTTTATGGGACATTGCAAGAACATTCCTGTGTCCAGTTTTCAGAGGGTTAGGAGAATATTCCATCAACAGAGCTGAGATTTACTTCAAAGTGCATTCACCCTATTACTTACACCTATCAAGTTGTTTCAGATCTACACAAATGCCTAGGGAGGAGGGGATTCTTCTGGACAGGGCCTAATAAGCACATGCCCTAGAGATGTCCCTTACTGGGACAGTGATTGGGTGTTTGTCATTGGTGCCAGTAGCCTGGGTTCGAGACCCAATGCAATGATGAGAGCTGATGTGATTCCTTATCAGAGACCCATGTTTGTTCTACGTGGTGTGGATTTCAAGAAGACGATAGAGACCCTCCTGCCTAGGTACCTGTGTAGATCTGAAACAACTTGATAGGTGTAAGCAATAGGGTGAATGCACTTTGAAGTAAATCCCAGCTCTGTTAAAAGTACACCAAAAAATATGTTGAATAATAATTACTGTATAAATGAACATCCACAATGTAATCATGTATGTCAAGGTGTGTCAATATGTAGAGTGAGTTAAAGACACTATGTTAAAAGCACTGTGTGTGAGTATCCCTAACCTTGCCAACAGACAAAGAGCTATCCTTGGAGTCCACATCACCAACAAACTAACATGGTCCAAGCACACCAAGACAGTTGTGAAGAGGGCACGACAAAACCTATTCCCCCTAAGGAGACTGAAAATATTTGGCATAGGTCCTCAGATCCTTAAAAGGTTCTACAGCTGCACCATCGAGAGCATCCTGACTGGTTGCATCACTGCCTGGTATGGCAACTGCTCGGCCTCCGACCGCAAGGCACTACAGAGGGTAGTGTGTACGGCCCAGTACATCACTGGGGCCAAGCTTCCTGCCATCCAGGACCTCTATACCGGGCGGTGTCAGAGGAAGGCCCTAAAAATAGTCAAAGACTCCAGCCACCCTAGTCATAGACTGTTATCTCTGCTACCGCATGGCAAGCGGTACCGGAGCACCAAGTCTAGTCTGCATTGCCCCCCTTCTTTTACGCTGCTGCTACTCTCTGTTTATTATCTATGCATAGTCACTTTAATAACTCTACCTACATGTACAGTGAGGGAAAAAAGTATTTGATCCCATGCTGATTTTGTACGTTTGCCCACTGACAAAAAAATGATCAGTCTATAATTTTAATGGTAGGTTTATTTGAACAGTGAGAGACAGAATAACAACAAAAAAATCCTGAAAAACGCATGTCAAAAATGTTATAAATTGATTTGCATTTTAATGAGGGAAATAAGTATTTGACCCCCTCTCAATCAGAAAGATTTCTGGCTCCCAGGTGTCTTTTATACAGGTAACGAGCTGAGATTAGGAGCACACTCTTAAAGGGAGTGCTCCTAATCTCAGTTTGTTACCTGTATAAAAGACACCTGTCCACAGAAGCAATCAATCAATCAGATTCCAAACTCTCCACCATGGCCAAGACCAAAGAGCTCTCCAAGGATGTCAGGGACAAGATTGTAGACCTACACAAGGCTGGAATGGGCTACAAGACCATCGCCAAGCAGTTTGGTAAGAAGGTGACAACAGTTGGTGCGATTATTCGCAAATGGAAGAAACACAAAATAACTGTCAATCTCCCTCTGCCTGGGGCTCCATGCAAGATCTCACCTCGTGGAGTTGCAATGATCATGAGAACGGTGAGGAATCAACCCAGAACTACACGGGAGGATCTTGTCAATGATCTCAAGGCAGCTAGGACCATAGTCACCAAGAAAACAATTGGTAACACACTATGCCGTGAAGGACTGAAATCCTGCAGCGCCCGCAAGGTCCCCCTGCTCAAGAAAGCACATATACAGGCCCATCTGAAGATTGCCAATGAACATCTGAATGATTCAGAGGAGAATTGGGTGAAAGTGTTGTGGTCAGATGAGACCAAAATCGAGCTCTTTGGCATCAACTCAACTCGCCGTGTTTGGAGGAATGCTGCCTATGACCCCAAGAACACCATCCCCACCGTCAAACATGGAGGTGGAAACATTATGCTTTGGGGGTGTTTTTCTGCTAAGGGGACAGGACAACTTTACCGCATCAAAGGGACGATGGATGGGGCCATGTACCGTCAAATCTTGGATGAGAACCTCCTTCCCTCAGCCAGGGCATTGAAAATGGGTCGTGGATGGGTATTCCAGCATGACAATGACCCAAAACACATGGCCAAGGCAACAAAGGAGTGGCTCAAGAAGAAGCACATTAAGGTCCTGGAGTGGCCTAGCCAGTCTCCAGACCTTAATCCCATAGAAAAACTGTGGAGGGAGCTGAAGGTTTGAGTTGCCAAACGTCAGGCTCGAAACCTTAATGACTTGGAGAAGATCTGCAAAGAGGAGTGGGACAAAATCCCTCCTGGGATGTGTGCAAACCTGGTGGCCAACTACAAGAAACATCTGACCTCTGTGATTGCCAACAAGGGTTTTGCCACCAAGTACTAAGTCATGTTTTGCAGAGGGGTCAAATACTTATTTCCCTCATTAAAATGCAAATCAATTTATAACATTTTTGACATGCGTTTTTCTGGATTTTGTTGTTGTTATTCTGTCTCTCACTGTTCAAATAAACCTACCGTTAAAATTATAGACTGATCATGTCTTTGTCAGTGGGCAAACGTACAAAATCAGCAGGGGATCAAATACTTTTTTCCCTCAATGTACATATTACCTCAATTACCTCGACTAACCTGTGCCCCCGAAACATTGACTCGGTACTGGTACCCCCTGTATATAGCCTCGCTATTGTTATTTTTACTGCTGCTCTTTAATTATTTGTTACTTTTATTTCGTATTATTTTATATTCTATTTTTGTGTGATTTTTTTTGTTATTCTTTCTTAAAACTGCATTGTTGGTTAAGGTCTTGTAAGTAAGCATTTCACTGTAAGGTCTTCAAGAGAGCGAAAGTTGCACCCCTACACTCGATCCCTCCGATGTCAACAACTACAGACCAGTATCCCTTCTTTCTTTTCTCTCCAAAACTCTTGAGCGTGCAGTCTCTAGCCAACTCTCCTGCTATCTCTCTCAGAATGACCTTCTTGATCCAAACCAGTCAGGTTTCAAGACTGGTCATTCAATTGAGACTGCTCGTCTCTGTGTCACGGAGGCTCTCCGCACTGCTAAAGCTAACTCTCTCTCCTCTGCTCTTATCCTTCTAGACCTATCTGCTGCCTTTGATACTGTGAACCATCAGATCCTCCTCTCCACCCTCTCCGAGTTGGGCATCTCCGGCGCTGCTCACTCTTGGATTGCGTCCTACCTGACAGGTCGCTCCTACCAGGTGGCGTGGCGAGAATCTGTCTCCGCACCACGTGCTCTCACCACTGGTGTCCCCCAGGGCTCAGTTCTAGGCCCTCTCCTATTCTCTCTATACACCAAGTCACTTGGCTCTGTCATAGCCTCACATGGTCTCGCCTATCATTGCTACACAGACGACACACAATTAATTTTCTTCTTTCTCCCTTCTGATAACCAGGTGGCGAATCGCATCTCTGCATGTCTGGCAGACATATCAGTGTGGATGTCGGATCACCACCTCAAGCTGAACCTCGTCAAGACGGAGCTGCTCTTCCTCCCGGGGAAGGACTGCCCACTCCATGATCTCGCCATCACGGTTGACAACTCCATTGTGTCCTCCTCCCAGAGTGCAAAGAACCTTGGCGTGACCCTGGACAACACCCTGTCGTTCTCCACTAACATCAAAGCGGTGACCCGATCCTGCAGGTTCATGCTCTGCAACATTCGCAGAGTACGACCCTACCTTACACAGAAAGCGGCACAGGTCCTAATCCAGGCACTTGTCATCTCCCGTCTGGATTACTGCAACTCGCTGTTGGCTGGGCTCCCTGCCTGTGCCATTAAACCCCTACAACTTATCCAGAACGCTGCAGCCCGTCTGGTGTTCAACCTTCCCAAGTTCTCTTATGTCACCCCGCTCCTCCGCACACTCCACTGGCTTCCAGTTGAAGCTCACATCTACTACAAAACCATGGTGCTTGCCTACAGAGCTGTGAGGGGAACGGCACCTCCTTACCTTCAGGCTCTGATCAGACCCTACACCCAAACGAGGGCACTACGTTCATCCACCTCTGGCCTGCTAGCCCCCCTACCTCTACGGAAGCACAGTTCCTGCTCAGCCCAGTCAAAGCTATTCGCTGCTCTGGCACCCCAATGGTGGAACAAGCTCCCCCACAACGCCAGGACAGCGGAGTCACTGACCACCTTCCGGAGACACTTGAAACCCTACCTCTTTAAGGAATACCTGGAATAGTCTAACAGTAATCCAACCATGATCTGTGTATGTTTGGTGGGACGTTGACGGAATATTCTCCTAACTTACAGAAAACTGGACAATGTTCTAATTTAACGTGTCTAGAACATTAATATCTTATATTATGAGAACATGGCAACTATGTTCTGTGTATGTTTGGTGGAATGTTGATGGAATATTCTCCTAACCCACAAAAAACTGGACACGTGAATGTTTTTGCCACGTTCCCATGAAATGTGTCTAGAACATTCATATCTTAAGTTCTGAGAACATGGTAACCACATTCTGGGTAAGTTCTATTTGGGGGGAATTCCGACCCGAGTTAAGCACACGTAAATGGAAAGTAATTCCCTTTTTATACACTTTTCTATCTATGCGTATTCTGACCTTTGAACATAAGCATGAGAATAGCATGCTATTCACCAGCTATTTGTTTAGGGTGGAGATCAAATAAATTAAGGTGTGGTGGAGATGTGTCTACAGATACGCTGTATTCTGACCTTGACTTAATTCCCTAATAATTCCACCACCTATACGCGTGAGGAAACTATGAATAAGGTATAGCGAACCTACCGGTTCCAAGTGAAAAAAGCATTTACTTTATTTTTGCAGATAAAAATAACACCATTCTCCTTGCACTATAATTTACAACTTGACAAGAGCTAATGATAAGAGCTAGGTTAATGAGTAATCCGTTTGAATAAGAGAATTGTAGATATAAATTGAACATTTTTTAGATCTATTTTACCGGAGCGGACCAAATCTGAACCAAATATAGACGTCCTTGGACATTGAAATCAAGGCTAGTCCGGATTGCACCAAAAAAAGACCAAAAAAAGACGTCCGGTCCAGACAGGATCAAAAAAAGACATCAAAAGACGTCGCCGTCAGTAAATGCTTAGTGGGAAGTGTAGGCCTAATACTCGTCACTATAATTTCTACAAATCTAAAATTAACATACAGTGGGGAGAACAAGTATTTGATACACTGCCGATTTTGCAGGTTTTCCTACTTACAAAGCATGTAGAGGTCTGTAATATTTATCATAGGTACACTTCAACTGTGAGAGACGGAATCTAAAACAGAAATCCATAAAATCACATTGTATGATTTTTAAGTAATTAATTTGCATTTTATTGCATGACATAAGTATTTGATACATCAGAAAAGCAGAACTTAATATTTGGTACAGAAACCTTTGTTTGCAATTACAGAGATCATACGTTTCCTGTAGGTCTTGACCAGGTTTGCACACACTGCAGCAGGGATTTTGGCCCACTCCTCCATACAGACCTTCTCCAGATCCTTCAGGTTTCGGGGCTGTCACTGGGCAATACGGACTTTCAGCTCCCTCCAAAGATTTTCTATTGGGTTCAGGTCTGGAGACTGGCTAGGCCACTCCAGGACCTTGAAATGCTTCTTACGGAGCCACTCCTTAGTTGCCCTGGCTGTGTGTTTCGGGTCGTTGTCATGCTGGAAGACCCAGCCACGACCCATCTTCAATGCTCTTACTGAGGGAAGGAGGTTGTTGGCCAAGATCTCGCGATACATGGCCCCATCCATCCTCCCCTCAATACAGTGCAGTCGTCCTGTCCCCTTTGCAGAAAAGCATCCCCAAAGAATGATGTTTCCACCTCCATGCTTCACGGTTGGGATGGTGTTCTTGGGGTTGTACACATCCTTCTTCTTCCTCCAAACACAGCGAGTGGAGTTTAGACCAAAAAGCTATATTTTTGTCTCATCAGACCACATGACCTTCTCCCATTCCTCCTCTGGATCATCCAGATGGTCATTGGCAAACTTCAGACGGGCCTGGACATGCGCTGGCTTGAGCAGGGGGACCTTGCGTGCACTGCAGGATTTTAATCCATGACGGCGTAGTGTGTTACTAATGGTTTTCTTTGAGACTGTGGTCCCAGCTCTCTTCAGGTCATTGACCAGGTCCTGCCGTGTAGTTCTGGGCTGATCCCTCACCTTCCTCATGATCATTGATGCCCCACGAGGTGAGATCTTGCATGGAGCCCCAGACCGAGGGTGATTGACCGTCATCTTGAACTTCTTCCATTTTCTAATAATTGCGCCAACAGTTGTTGCCTTCTCACCAAGCTGCTTGCCTATTGTCCTGTAGCCCATCCCAGCCTTGTGCAGGTCTACAATTGTATCCCTGATGTCCTTACACAGCTCTCTGGTCTTGGCCATTGTGGAGAGGTTGGAGTCTGTTTGATTGAGTGTGTGGACAGGTGTCTTTTATACAGGTAACGAGTTCAAACAGGTGCAGTTAATACAGGTAATGAGTGGAGACAGGAGGGCTTCTTAAAGAAAAACTAACAGGTCTGTGAGAGCCGGAATTCTTACTGGTTGGTAGGTGATCAAATACTTATGTCATGCAGTAAAATGCAAATTAATTACTTAAAAATCATACAATGTGATTTTCTGGATTTTTGTTTTAGATTCCGTCTCTCACAGTTGAAGTGTACCTATGATAAAAAATTATAGACCTCTACATGCTTTGTAAGTAGGAAAACCTGCAAAATCGGCAGTGTATCAAATACTTGTTCTCCCCACTGTATGTGGAATTCTGGGCTAGTAGAAGAAGATTCCACCATATTGCTTAGGTTACCAGTAATGATGTTTCAAGGTCATGGCTGCCATCCCATTTCTGACACCAATGTAGCGAACGACAAACCCGGGTCGTGGTGTGAAAGGCAAACACCCTACTGGACCAATCATAGACGTCTATATTTGGGCCAAATCAAAGCCAGTCCAGACTGGACCAAATCTGAACCAATCATAGCTGTCTTTTTTGGAGTCAAATCAAGGCCGGTCTGGACCAGACTAAATCTGAACCAAATATATCCATGGATGTTGAAATCAAGGCTGGTCTGGACCACACAAAAAATGACCTAAAAAAGACTGCAGTTCTGGACAGGATGAAAAAACGATGTCCAAAAGATGTTGCCTGAAGGTAAATGCTTAGAGGGTTATGTCCTTCTCATCAGAGTGCTGAAAGTTGTGTGTGTGTGTGTGTGTGTGTGTGTGTGTGTGTGTGTGTGTGTGTGTGTGTGTGTGTGTGTGTGTGTGTGTGTGTGTGTGTGTGTGTGTGTGTGTGTGCTTGTATGTCTTGACCAATTAGATTAACTGAAATCACAGGTATTGCGGCACGTTTGTGATGTGTGGGTTGACTCATAACCCTCAGTCCCCCGCGGATTTGGGGTCATTAAATATTGTGTGGATAAGTGGCGGGTGGGTTGAATAAAGAGAAAACAATACCTTAAAAAATGCATAAATTTATAATTATTGTTCAATTTATATCTATAGGCTACATTGAGGTTTGTATTTCATTATTTTAGGATATCTGGCATTAGTGCGTGAGCTTTAAGGCCTAACTGTACGCGCCCCAAATAGCCTACACACCAATCGCCAAATGCTTTTGTGAACGGGAAGAGAAATCCATCCACGGAGGCAAAAAAGACAATGTCGGAGTTTAATTGAATATAAAGAAAATAAAGTGAAGGGAGGTCCTGAAAAGTAATGTTTGGGAAATATTTGTTGAAGTGCTAAAAGAAAATGATAGCAGTGCCAGCTTTGTAATGTGTGATGATTGTGAGGCGCTATACAAATTCGACAGTCAAAAGACTGGACTTCAAATAGGCCTATGGCACATCAAGGGATCTGTAGCAAACTGTTCAGATGGGTTAAATGGAAACTGAAATCTGGACACTGACTGTAGGTCTATAACCTCTCACATAGCCGTTATATTAACTCCTGCAGAATTAAGCATTTCTTGCAGTAAAATTATACGCCAAATGTAGGTTACATTTTGACTTGGGGACAGGAGTGGAGAATATGATTTATTTCAGCATCTTGAGAGAATGCAAATGCACAGTTAGATACTTTCTGTAGAGGTGCTATCTTTATCAGCATAATAAAAGCTGATAGTAGCCTATTTACACAACATATGCATCCAAGCCAAACTGAAACATGTTCATGTTGGGTCGTTTTCACAGCTTTCTATGTCCTTATAACCGGTCAAACTGATGTAATTTGGCCGTTTTGTTGGTTATTGCATTTTCTCCTGGTCCCTAAACGCCTGTGCTCCACGAAAGAAGCAGAGATGGCAGAGAAAACTTTACTGATGTCAACTAGATTGAAGCACGAATTCTATCGATTTATGACATGATTCTGGTGAGCAAGGGTTTATTTAGTCTTAGACGAGGCAGCATATAATGACAGAAGAGAAGCTGCATGTGTCTAATTATAGACAAGTTGACTAACAAATAGCCTACCAAAATGTCTTAAATTATAAGCAGAAACATAGCCTATCTAAATCAGGCAACAACCAAATAAATCCTACACCTCTGCTAAAAACTCGTTCCCCCATCTCTGACTAGTCTACAGCACATTTTCTACAGGCTATTTTCGGTTTACGGTCGGGTGCGGGCCTCAGATTTTCACTTTATCACATATAGTCGGGAGGTTGCTAATGGGTTATTAGCAATTGCTCCACGCACAACTAGCGCAAGTCCATAGCAGCGGGAAGCAGTTTGGGGGTGGGCAATGCATGAAGAAAAAACCATTGCCTGCGCTGAAGATGTCTATATTGGTCAACTAATACAGGACCATAAAGGCCCAGTGCACTACTTTTGTGGGAGAAAAAAATACTAAATGTATTTGTATTTGAGTGTTTACCAGCATTTGTAACTTGAGTCTGATAATTATCTGTACAAAACAGTTAATCTGATAATACTTGTGGAATATAAAAATACTTGCTTGATATACATTACCAGTCAAAAGTTTGGACAAACCTACTCATTCAAGGGTTTTTCTTTATTTCATTTTTTTTTTTTGACATTGTAGAATAATAGTGAAGACATCAAAACTATGAAATAACACATATGGAATAATTTAGTAACCCAAAAAGTGTTAAACAAATCAAAGATTCTTCAAATAGCCACCCTTTCCCTTGATGACAGCTTTGCACACGCTTGGCATTCTCTCAACCAGCTTCATGAGGTAGTCACCTGGAATGCATTTCAATTAACAGGTGTGCCTTCTTAAAAGATACTTTGTGGAATTTCTTTCCTTCTTAATGCGTTTGAGCCAATCAGATGTGTTGTTACAAGGTAGGGGGGTATACAGAAGATAGCCCTATTTGGTAAAGACCAAGTCCATATTATAGCAAGAACAGCTCAAATAAGCAAAGAGAAATTACAGTCCATCATTACTTTAAGACATGAAGGTCAGTCAATACGGAACATTTCAAGAACTTTGAAAGTTTCTTCAAGTGCAGTCGCAAAAACCATCAAGCGCTATGATGAAACTGGCTCTCATGAGGACCGCCACAGGAATGGAAGACCCAGAGTTACCTCTGCTGCAGAGGATGAGTTCATTAGAGTTACCAGCCTCAGAAATTGCAGCCCGAATAAATGCTTCACAGAGTTCAAGTAACAGACACATCTCAACATCAACTGTTCAGAGGAGACTGCGTGAATCAGGCCTTCATGGTCGAATTGCTGCAAAGAAACCACTACTAAATGACACCAATAAGAAGAAGAGACCTGCTTGTGGCAAGAAACACGAGCAATGGACATTAGACCGGTGGAAATGTGTCCTTTGGTCTGGAGTCCAAATTGGAGATTTCTGGTTCAAACCGCCGTGTGAGATGCGGTGTGGGTGAACAGATGATCTCCACATGTGTAGTTCCCACCATAAAGCATGGAGGAGGAGGTGTTATGGTGTGTGGGTGCTTTGCTGGTGACACTGTGACATATTTAGAATTCAAGGCACACTTAACCAGCATGGCTACCACAGCATTCTGCAGCGATACGCCATCCCATCTGGTTTGGGCTTAGTGGGACTATCATTTGTTTTTCAACAGGACAATGACCCAACACACTTCCAGACTGTGTAAGGGCTATTTTACCAAGAAGGAGAGTGATGGAGTGCTGCATCAGATGACCTGGCCTCCACAATCCCCCGACCTCAACCCAATTGAGATGGTTTGGGATGAGTCGGACCGCAGAGTGAAGGAAAAGCAGCCAACAAGTGCTCAGCAAATGTGGGAACTCCTTCAAGACTGTTGGAAAAGCATTCCAGGTGAAGTTGGTTGAGAGAATGCCAAGAGTGTGCAAAGCTGTCATCAAGGCAAAGGGTGGCTATTTGAAGAATCTCAAATATAAAATATATTTTGATTTGTTTACCACTTTTTTGGTTACTACATGATTCTATATGTGTTATTTCATAGTTTTGATGTCTTCACTATTATTATACAATGTAGAAAATTGTACAAATAAAGAAAAACCCTTGAATGAGTAGGTGTGTCCAAACTTTTGCCTGGTACTGTATGTTTTCCAGTTTCTTTAAATACTTTGCAAATGAAACGTATTTCTATGTGTAAACTGAAATGGTCTATTCATGCCTTTTACATTTCAGTAGATGATTTTATCCAGAGCAACTTACAGTAGTGAGTGCATAAATGTTAATACTTTTAACATACTGGTCCCCCATGGGAATCGAACCCACAACCCTAGTGTTGCAAGCGCCATGCTCTTCCAACTGAGCCACATCATCACATTACATCCTCACAAACCACTTGAAGTCTCAATGTACTCAATTACTGTATTGTGCATTGTTTTTCTTCATGGTGATGGAAAGTCTAGAGGTACCAAACCTAGATGATGTAGGCTACAATACAGTAATGTACACTCACATTAAGTGGTTTGTAAGGATGGTAAATGAATACTGCACGAAAAGTGGTTGTTTTCCATGTTATTTGATTAAGAAAAATATTTAATTTGATGTGGATGTTTTGTGTCTTTACCCATAACTTTGCACCTTTTGATGTAAATGTTTCAGGACAGGGTTTTGTTCTTTCTGGATGCCATTAGAATGACAATCACAGAGAAAGGGACAGGGCAGCAACTCTTACAATTCCAACTATTGAATCCTACAAGGTATGGTTCTTAATTATACAAGTACTTTTTTGGCCAAAGCGGAGATGCTGAAAAAATGTTTTTGCCTGCACTACAGATGTCTATATCCGTCCGCTAATACTAGTAAAGGCCCATTGCACTACTTTTGTGAATAAATAGTTTAAATATATATATAAATATATTTTTGAACATATTTTTGGAATTCTGATTTTTCAGTGGATGCTGCAGCACTCTCAGCACCCCTAATTCCTGCGGCTATGCGCACATCTATAGAAAACAGAGTGGGCTCTCCACTTTCCTCTGGCATTATTTTCGCAAGTGGAAAAAACAACTCACTTCCGAGAAATGTTGTAGCAGCCTACATATAAACATTAGCGATCTGACATACTGTATCAGCAAAGCAAACCCTAAATGACTTTGAAGCCTTTTGTATTTTTGTTAAATGTATATACCCCTGTGTATAAAGGTTGCATGTGTTATTTGGTATAATGTTTTGTAAGATATGTTTATATATTGTGTTATAGGGCCTATTTGTAAGCTGTAGGCTATCAGTCTGATCAACTGTAGCCTACTATGCGCCCTGTCCCATCTGGCCAGGGGAAACTAAGCGGTAAAGTTATGTTTTTATAGCCTAAGCCAATTGATTTATGTTAAAGAGAAAATGTGAATGATCAAATTTGGTTTATATTCAAACTTCAGTTGGCTAGGCTACCTATGCCTTTTTTAATCCAAAATTAATGACTGGAATTCATCAAATCAACAAATAGTGATGACATAGGCTGCTAGATTGTGCTAATGCACCTGTTGTGACGATCCCGGCTGTCTGAGTCGGGTCCTGTCTGGTGACTAGTGTTCCTGCTCGTATTCTCCAGTTTCCCGAGGGTTCGGGAACGCTCCGGGGAGCGCTCTGGTTTTCCGCACCTGCATCCCATCAGCAATCTGCACACCTGGTCCTGATCATCACCCTTCTTAGGCTCTGGCCCAACATCCAGTTCCTGCCGGATCGTTAGCCATGAACAGTATGTTGTCAGCGTATCAGTCTCTGAGCCAGTAGTGTTAGTTTTGTTGTTTTGCACCTTTTTGACTTGCTGTGTACTGACCTCCGTTTTGTTCTGTCTGCAGTCTCTCACCCGGAACCTTCACCCAACCTCTGCCTGATGGTCGGCGGCTGCCGAGCCAGTACCGGACCAACCACTGCACCCTCAACAACCCATCCACGCCACCCGCTCTGTTCCCTGGATTATTCAGCTTCACTCGGACTCTATTAATAAACACTCACCTTTGTCTCACGTATCGTGTCCTGGTCTGCTTCTGGGTTCTGGCTTAGTTAACCGTGACACCTGTAACTTTTTTTTATTACAGATGTAGCCTATATAGGTCCACATGATGCAACCCTGCATGAAGCAAGCTCAGCCCTGTTAGTTATATTGTCTAATAGGAGTTATCTCTGTGCCTGTGTAATGGCTAGAAGCCTGACCAAGTTACACTTCCAGTGTAGCAGTTTAAAAAATCGACTGCTTTGCGATGCCCAGGTGTAGCTGCTAGCTAGGCTACTGGAAAACCCTACAGTTATGTTGTTTTCAGTTTTAAAAAATATCCTGGGGCAACATTAGAGCGGGCTCAACTTGCCCGACGACTCAGTTTACATGCCCCAGGCAATAGGGCAACCCTTAAGGTCCTTGCTACAACTAGGTTCTGGAGTTTTATCTGGTTACCATCACCTCTGCTCAAACAAGCTCAAACAAACAAGTCGGCATAACCCAACAACATGTCCGCAAAAACAAAATACAATTAAAATGACCATTGTTAAAATTAATATAATAATCTTGAAATTAATGAGACGCTGCAAATGCCTAATTTTATGACAAGTATATTTGTTTGTCTCTTTTCAATGCTTGACACAATAAAAAATGAAATACCTCCCAAATAAAATGTTTAACTTTTACTGAGGTTAGCCTATGTATCTTGTAAAACAACATAGGGAATTTGTTCATTTTAATTTCATGTTGTTTTATTATTTAAATGTAGAACAGGAATTGCATCATTCAAGTCACGAGTGTGTCCCGACGTTGATGGGTTTATTGATCCCCTAGCACTCTCTGGAAGTCACCCTCCGAGTTTCGTCAGCAACACGTGACAACGGAGGACCCTTGGAGCGAGTTGGTAGCGTTCATTTATAAACTCGGTGGTTGTTAGGTGCGAGGGCTGGTTTGGGATTCACCGCTAATCTTGGATAGTCTCAAACAAGCTTTGGGGTGTCTGCATGACGCGTCCGCAAAAACTAAATTCAATTCAAATTACTGTTGTTAAAAGTAATATAATAATCTTGAAATTAATAGCCTATAATAATAAAAAAGTAGAGAAACTGTAAGCAAAGATGATTAGAATAGCGATGGAACATGTAAAGAAGCATCCAGGGGTAAGTACTTATTTTTGTTCTATGGTTTATTGCCTCAAGTGAGTTAGTAGTCTATAATATTTCATGAAAGTTTCATAATTTCTGTTGTCGGTGTGTAATATGCTACCAGTTGCTCAATTGAATCATGAAATTATCAAAGTAAAACAAATTGTCTCCTATAGTATAGGCTGTGTCTTCAGGGTAATTGAAATGAAATAAAACTTACAACCCTGAATAGGCTTCACTAATGAATTTTTACATATTATTTTTTTGTGGGATTGAAAAAGTGATATTGTCCTGTCTTGAAGTTGTTGGTGAATGGTTTGTTTAAAAGAGGAGGGACATAGAAAACGGCCGATTCGCTAATCTGTTTAATGACAGTGCGATTGAAAAAGATGATTGGCGATATGACCGAAGTAGTTAGAAAACTATTACCATCTCATACATTAGCTCAGATGTCCTCAACAGCAGATCAGCAAGGATTTACAAGCAAGGATCAGGTTTCCGTCTAAATGGGAGCTAAGAAACATTCCCCCCGTGGGAATCGAACCCACAAACCTGGCGTTGCAAGCGCCATGCTCTACACCCCAGGGATGCCAGTTAAACTAACCGCCCTGTGTAGCAGGATCAGCACTTGGACAGCGCCACAGCGTTCGCTACCAGTCACGTCTTACTAACTAGGTGTGAATTTATTTGGCTACATTCACACAGGTTTATTAAAGCTATACCAACTTTTTGAGAGAGCAACAGACACACTCTTTGTTAATGAACTAGTACAACTAGGTGATCAAAGTTTGAAATCTATTGTATCTAGCCATGGATAAACTGATTCAACTTATCAACTAATCCTCATGCCCTGGATGAGTTGAATCAGGGGAGTTGTCCTGGGCTACAACAAAAACGTGTGCTGTTTTGGGTACTTGAGGACTGGAGTTGGGAAACACTGTTCTATAGTATGAAAGAGGAAGTTCCACAAGAGGAGCCTCTCTGAAAAGCACACACACAGGCATGAATATATTCATGAACGCACACACAACAGTAGCATCATCTGTCATGTGATCTAAAGCATGAAAGAGCAAGGTCTATCATGGATCCCTCCCTGTGTAATCATCTTGATCAGCTGGTCATTGGTTACTGGAACACTGTATTGACAAAGGGTATCTAGAAATGCTCAGAATTCTATGCCTCAGAGTGAATGCAATGTGCATGTTATCTCCCTCTTTCTTCTTACTCTCTCATAGCTCATCCCCCAGTTCTTCTTCATCTTGTTGGGAATGGGAGGAGCCTCCTTGTATTTGGTCCGTCTTGCAAAGGGGCCCCATGTCACGTAAGACTCTTTACCTTTACCCTTATTGTCCATTTTGTGAGTTTTTGGAAACTAGGTCTGGCCCATGAATAGTTGATCGCAGGCAGACTAACACAGTTCCCTCTGATCCCATTTGTCTGTCCTACTTCGGCCTGCTTTGACTGCTGTGTCACTGTACAGCTGGAACAAGAAGAACAACCCTGAGCCCTGGAATCAGCTTGACCCTACCTACCAGTACAAGGTACAGTACTGCCAACACAGTCAGCAATAGACACACATTAGCTCCACAAAGTGTATGGATCACTGCATCTTATTCGATTCTTGTTTGACTTGACAACAATGTAATAGTAATGTAGCCTATCAATAGTATCAGTTAATATTTTGTATCAATATAAGCAGCCAAGAGCATTACGTAAATCCTGCCATATTGTCTTCTTCCCCAGTTTGTGGCCATTGACACTGACTACAAGAACCTGAAGAAGGAGGGACCTCAATTCTGAGTATCTTCCCTCTTGTCCTAACGGCACCAGGTCCAACCCGAAGAATGTCACTGAAGAATTCAAATATGTGAAATATTATTCTCTCAATGCTTCTATACGAATATTTGAAGTTAAATTTGATCATCAATATTATGGATCAATCAATTTGCTTGTTTGTTTTATCATAAACACTTCATTGTTAGTTTGGCTGTCACTAAATGTAACAATGAATGTGCACGTTATGATAAGAGCCAAGAGTGTGCATAGATTTCTTGACAAAATGAAATTAGAGCGTGCAGTGCCTTTCATCTCCACAACAACAGACACTGCTAGCCAAGAAACAGACACCCTTCATCACTTTGACATATGACAGCGTACTGGGCAACACGTACCCACTTGTACTGTTCCACATGCAGGCACTCTTTCCATCACCCTCATTCAGACGATCCAGAGGCATACTTACAACGGGTTAATTTCCACAAATAAAACACTTTGATCTGTATAACTGGAATGGATGGAAAACCACAAAAAAGCCAGGCTGATGACCCTCGTAGCAAAGAACACAAGGGAATAAATGAGTTCCCATTGGATGGTTAAAAGCCACAAAAGGGGGGAAAAAGACATAAATTAAACAAACACACACAACCAAACAGAGGAGAGTGCGTCAGAGCTGTCAGGTCGTGAGAAACCAGCGGAGAGATGGAGCTGAGTGCAGGATGAGCAGATGTTTGTTTTTCTATCAGCAGAGATGGACGTTTCTCTGACCTTTATGACAGCTGGACTGTGGCCTGTTACTGTGGAAGCACAATCCTCTGGCAAAACGATAGAGAGAAGGGACACACACACACTGTATGGATGTTCTGTACGTGCGGTTGTGCACCAAAACATGCAAACACAACAGGCAAACACACTTATACATATCACGTATAGTGTCAAATGACCATCCAACACGAGTGACACATAAAAGGCCAAGTCTGACTGGAAACTTGCAAACCCTTCCACTAGGGCAGGGTTCTTCAATTCCGGTCCTGGAGGGCCGAAACACTTCTGTTTTTTATTTCTACCTGGTAGTTAATTGCACTCGGAATTAGCCCCTGATTAGAAGGAGAGGATGAAAAACAGAGGTGTTTCGGCCCTCCAGGACCGGAATTGAAGAACCCTGCACTAGGGCTTATATTCTGCCCTGTGGGACATTTAACAGCACTGGGGATACAGTATTGCAGTAAGAAGTAATAGGGAGCTGAAAATGCTCTACTTCCCTGATGAATAATGGAAGAATCTGAGAAAGTGAGAATATTCAAAAACAGACAAGAGAGACACATTAAGCCCTTCAAGTTATGTAATATTCTCACAACCACCAGAATATTCCACAAACAAAGTGGTTGACACATTTAGGTCAACAAACTAATATTCATATTCACTTTGTGTTCATGTGTGTGGGGATCTCTAACAGGGGCTCTAAGAGATCCTCTGTTTGCTCCAACACTAGCAAGCCCTTGTCCGTTACCACTAGTCAACAGTGAGAGGAAACACTCAGAGGAAATGCTACTCTGTTTATGAAATGTCAGAGGCCCCTTTCTCCCTCTCTTCTAAACAAGACCTCTACACATGCTCATATCACACAGAGAGAAATGTGAAGGAGAAAACATCTCTATGTCAATTCTGTACACATAATGATAATTACATGACGACATACAGTACCAGTCAAAAGTTTGGACACACTCATTCCAGGGCTTTTCTTTATTTTTACTATTTTCTATATTGTAGAATAATAGTGAAGACATCACAACTATGAAATGACACATATGAAATCATGTAGTAACCCAAAAAGTGTTAAACAAATCTAAATATATTTTATATTCTTCAAATAGCCACCCTTTGCCTTGATGACAGCTTTGCACACTCTTGGCATTCTCGTTACCAGCTTCACCTGGAATGCTTTTCCAATAGTCTTGAAGGAGTTCCCACATATGCTGAGCACTTGTTGGCTGCTTTTCCTTCACTCTGCGGTCCGACTCATCCCAAACCATCTCAATTGGGTTGAGGTCGGGGGATTGTTTGGAGGCCAGGTCATCTGATGCAGCACGCCATCGCTGTCCTTCTCGGTAAAATAGCCCTTACACAGCCTGGAGGTGTGTTGGGTCATTGTCCTGTTGAAAAACAAATGATAGTCCAACTAAGCCCAAACCAGATGGGATTGCGTATTGCTGCAGAATGCTGTGGTAGCCATGCTGGTTAAGTGTGCCTTGAATTCTAAATAATTCAAGACAGTGTCACCAGCAAAGCACCCCCACACAATAACACCTCCTCCTCTATGCTTTACGGTGGGAAATACACATGCAGAGATCATCCGTTCACCCACACCGCGTCTCACAAAGACACGGTGGTTTGAACCAAAAATCTCAAATTTGGACTCCAGACCAAAGGACACATTTCCGTATTGACTGACCTTCATGTCTTAAAGTAATGGTGGACTGTCGTTTTTCTTTGCTTATTTGAGCTGTTATTAATATGGACTTGGTCTTCTGTAGCTCAGCTGGTAGAGCACAGCGCTTGTAACGCCAAGGTAGTGGGTTCGATCCCCGGGACCACCCATACACAAAAATGTATGCACGCATGACTGTAAGTCGCTTTGGATAAAAGCGTCTGCTAAATGGCATATTATTATTACAAAATAGGGCTATCTTCTGTATACCCCCCCTACCTTGTCACAACACAACTGATTGGCTCAAACGCATTAAGAAGGAAATAAATTCCACAAATTAACTTTTAAGAAGGCACGCCTGTTAATTGAAATGAATTCCAGGTGACTACCTCATGAAGCTGGTTGAGAGAATGCCAAGAGTGTGCAAAGCTGTCATCAAGGCAAAGGGTGGCTATTTGAAGAATCTCAAATATATTTTGATTTCTTAAACACTTTTTGGGTTACTACATGATTCCATGTGTTATTTCATAGTTTTGATGTCTTCACTATTATTCTACAATGTACATTTGTTAGAAATAAAGAAAAACGCTTGAATGAGTAGGTGTGTCCAAACGTTTGACTAGTAGTGTAGGTGAATAGGAGTATAACAAGAATTGCACTTTTTACAGTAACTTGATCAAATCAAATCAAATTTTATTGGTCACATGCGCCGAATACAACAGGTGCAGACATTACAGTGAAATGCTTACTTACAGCCCTTAACCAACAGTGCATTTATTTATTTTTTATTTTTAAAAATAAAACAACAACAAAAAAAGTGTTGAGAAAAAAAAAGAGCAGAAGTAAAATAAAATAACAGTAGGGAGGCTATATATACAGGGGGGTACCGTTGCAGAGTCAATGTGCGGGGGCACCGGCTAGTTGAGGTAGTTGAGGTAATATGTACATGTGGGTAGAGTTAAAGTGACTATGCATAAATAATTAACAGAGTAGCAGCAGCGTAAAAAGGATGGGGTGGGGGGGCAGTGCAAATAGTCCGGGTAGCCATGATTAGCTGTTCAGGAGTCTTATGGCTTGGGGGTAGAAGCTGTTGAGAAGTCTTTTGGACCTAGACTTGGCACTCCGGTACCGCTTGCCGTGCGGTAGCAGAGAGAACAGTCTATGACTAGGGTGGCTGGAGTCTTTGACAATTTTGAGGGCCTTCCTCTGACACCGCCTGGTATAGAGGTCCTGGATGGCAGGAAGCTTGGCCCCAGTGATATCACTCCTTATTAGTCTTCTTCTCACATCCAGGGCAATGTGGATCCCCTCATCCATAAACTCCACTACCTTCTTAGTCAGATTCCTTGAACTGCCTCGATGTCAAGGCAGGGGCTCCTACAGATGTAGGATATTCATTTGATCACGCTGTTGCAGGATAACTTTCCTGCAATGCAGGACATTTAAAACTTGTAGTGTATTTGAGGTTTAAAAAGGCTTCTCAAGTTTGTAATTTCCACTTTGAAATTTCAGACTTGATTTTCCCTTACGAAAAATGTTAGTGAGGTTATAAGGTTATCAGTTGCTTAGTCCCTTTAGTAAATGAATACAAAGACCACCCACCACTAAACTAACACATGACACAGTACAGTAGGTTGTTCTCATGTAATGGCGTACATAGCCAGAGTCCTCCTGGGGTGAGGGCACTCTTGTCTTCTGGTCAGGTGTTCTTGTTGCCGATTATGGACACAAGCTCCAGTTCCCACTCCGCCCGGGCACCGTCCATACCCTGGGGTCGAAGGTCAACCAGGACAAGGTGGTTGTCTTTACCCCCTGGAGGAGCAGATTAGAGACAAGCAATATGGGCCTCTATGACCTATAATGATCAAAACTGACATTTATGAACTATGTTCTAAATAATGAAAATGTGCAGACAAAAATAAGTGCTCTGATGAGGGTGGTTGGTGGATAAAAAAAAATAAACGCATCAAAGTTGAGTCAGTTTTGCACCGTTGTTTAGTCTATTTCTTTACTGGTAATAAATATAACCACAGACCCCACGCCTACTCTTTCCCTTGCCGTTTCATTCCATGCACTGCCAGTGAGACCTCTCCACCTCTGTAAGTATGCTTTAATATATCTTAAAATATATTTTTCTCCCAATGATCTAATTTCATGTGTTTTTCATGTGTTTTTAACCATATTCTTCTGGACACAGTAATGCTATTCTTTCACAAGAATGGTCCACCACCCAAAGGACATCCAGCCAACTTGACACAACTGTGGGAAGCATTGGAGTCAACATGGGCCAGCATTCCTGTGGAACGCTTTCAACACCTTGTAGAGTCCATGCCCTGACGAATTGAGGCTGTTCTGAGGGTAAAAGGTGAGTGTCAATATTAAGGTGTTCCTAATGATTTGTACACTCAGTGTATAATAAACTTGTAACCTCAGAGCTTAAGGGTTTGTGAGGGGTGGGGGTCTGAGGAAATGTTGGAAGGGAATTTTTTTAATTTCTTAAACTATTTAAAATTGTGCTTCTTAATTCAATTTAATAAAACAATCTAAAACGTGTGTTAGTACCCAGCAAACAGGGGACCATGACAACTTCCTGACGTTCTGGGGCCATCCTAGACACATTTTTGTTTGCAGGATATTAGAAGTATTGTAGAAATTGAGAAGGGAAAGTTGAATTGGGCTTGAACCAGCAACCCTTCAGTTTGCTATAAAGACTGCTTGGTAGATGCCATGGTATGTTAACATACAGAGAGGCTCCATCTCTGTTAGTACTACAGATAGTAGATGTTTTAGTAGCTGCAGTAGTGATAGTAATAGTAGTGGAGATGTAACCTACAGTGGTAATAGTACTGCTATCAATGAGTATGGTTACATGCACACAATAATATGGTTATTGTGGATAGTCAGATTAATATAATAGTTCATTTAAAAACGTTTACATGCTTTGAAGAATAACAATTTCCTTAACAATTCTGGGCCCTTTATAACACTTGCCTGGTCATTTGTCAGTACCCCAGACAGTTTTTAGGTCCATTGCTTGAGTATTTAGATGTAGGTAATCAGCTGATTCTACCCGTGCCTTCCCCATAGAAACCCCATGCAACGTCAAAGTCCATCATGAATACCTCCCAAACATACCGCTCTGGCCTCCCATGACCGCAATAGTCCTTGTAATGACTTTCTCTGCACAATTTTTCAGCTAACTTATTTCAGTAGGCACATTTCTACCAATGTATTTTGTTCTTTTCATATTGAAATCCAATAAGTAGATTAATGTGCGCAGCGAGTCGGGACATCCGAGGTGGTTGAAGGATGTAAACAATCATTTTCTGTTCTCACTCCCTCTCAGTATTTGCTGCCCTCATCAAATTTAACTAGAGTAAAGAATGTCAGATCAAGAACGAAGAGGGAATTGGAGACCTGCCTTATTTTCAGAATGGTACTGTTGTGCCATATTGGTTTGAGCCGGAGTATACTGAGGTTTAGTTGTTCCA
Source organism: Coregonus clupeaformis (assembly GCF_020615455.1). NCBI lineage: Eukaryota > Metazoa > Chordata > Actinopteri > Salmoniformes > Salmonidae > Coregonus > Coregonus clupeaformis. Next base: position 1,590,152 of record NW_025533467.1, read on the forward strand.
TTTGCAGGCTGACAGAGAGAAAAGAGCTAGAGAGATACAGGAGCGAGCAGATGTTGAGGAAACACAGGCTCTTCCCAGCACTGTGACTGGTGGTGCAGTTGAGGAAGTCCGGAGTATGATCCCCACCACAGTTGCAACACTTTCCATTCACAGATTCTTCAATATCATACTTCTCCCATCTGCAAACATTTGACACGTGACCATATCCTTTACAATTTCCACACTGTAGTGGTTTGGACACAAATGCTCTCACCGCATACCTCACATATCCAAGCTTCACATATTCAGGTAGAGTCTCCTCAAACAACACTAATATCGAGAGGCTTTTCTCCTTCCTTCCATTTACCATACGGGTCAGGCGACATACACTGACCACTCCTGGGATTTTCTGACTAAGGTACTCATCATCTACAGTGGAGGAAAAAAGTATTTAGTCAGCCACCAATTGTGCAAGTTCTCCCACTTAAAAAGATGAGAGAGGCCTGTAATTTTCATCATAGGTACACGTCAACAATGACAGACAAATTGAGAATTTTCTTTCCAGAAAATCACATTGTAGGATTTTTTATGAATTTATTTGCAAATTATGGTGGAAAATAAGTATTTGGTCACCTACAAACAAGCAAGATTTCTGGCTCTCACAGACCTGTAACTTCTTCTTTAAGAGGCTCCTCTGTCCTCCACTCGTTACCTGTATTAATGGCACCTGTTTGAACTTGTTATCAGTATAAAAGACACCTGTCCACAACCTCAAACAGTCACACTCCAAACTCCAAAACCAGGACGACTGATCCGTGTAAAGAAAAGAATGAATGGGGCCATGTATCGTGAGATTTTGAGTGAAAACCTCCTTCCATCAGCAAGGACATTGAAGATGAAACGTGGCTGGGTCTTTCAGCATGACAATGATCCCAAACACACCGCCCGGGCAACGAAGGAGTGGCTTCGTAAGAAGCATTTTAAGGTCCTGGAGTGGCTTAGCCAGTCTCCAGATCTCAACCCCATAGAAAATCTTTGGAGGGAGTTGAAAGTCCGTGTTGCCCAGCGACAGCCCCAAAACATCACTGCTCTAGAGGAGATCTGCATGGAGGAATGGGCCAAAATACCAGCAACAGTGTGTGAAAACCTTGTGAAGACTTACAGAAAACGTTTGACCTGTGTCATTGCCAACAAAGGGTATATAACAAAGTATTGAGAAACTTTTGTTATTGACCAAATACTTATTTTCCACCATAATTTGCAAATAAATTCATTAAAAATCCTACAATGTGATTTTCTGGATTTTTTTTTCTCATTTTGTCTGTCATAGTTGACGTGTAGCTATGATGAAAATTACAGGCCTCTCTCATCGTTTTAAGTGGGAGAACTTGCACAATTGGTGGCTGACTAAATACTTTTTTCCCCCACTGTATATCCAACGAGACTCCAGCTATAATTCCTTTGGCAGGCGCCCTGCTCTGAAGATCAATACATGTTACTTCTGACGTGGACAATTTTGCCAGATCCAGTGCAAGCTTCTTCTGTTCTTCATCAACACAATTAACCAAAACAAGGCCGCTTCTAGTCACCTTGATTGAATCCACCTTACCCACTGCTTTCGTCACAGTCCTTGATATTACAAATGGATTTCCCAAATGAATCTCCTTGTCCAGTAAACGCAATAAGAAATGCATTATGGGACCGGTCCTTGTCTTCTACAACAACTTTTGCTCGTTTTGTTCCATTCTTTGATTTCACTATGTTCCGTTCATTATCACACTTCACTTGCCGCACTTTCAGATTCAAGCAAAGTCGCCATTTCCTCCTCCCTCCTAGGACTCTAATGGGAAGCTCTCTGAAGCGTTTTGGCTAATATTACTCACAGGATATTTACATTATTCTCTAAGATGAAAATAAATAGATCCCACAGTGTAGGTGTCATAATACCCATAAAACCTAGCGGTCAAACAGGGAAATGGTTCCAATCGTTTTTCCACCATTCTATTTTCCATAGGGGATTTTAGAAACACTTAAATTAAGGGCTGTGTTTCGTGTAGGCTTACCCTGGCGTGACGTTTTGATAACCATGTAAATCTCTCTCGGACAAGGTGACTGCTATCAATTTATTTGGCTCTATTTAATCTCAGATTCAAAAATGCTAATTTGCATCAACGTAGACATCATGCAAAACTACAAATCCCTGCAAGCTCCTGCACATCATCTCTAGCTGACACCTTTGCGAACAGGTATTGTGTCCATTTAAAACTTGCACAAGACAGTTCACAGAATTGTCCATTTAAAAATATTTAGCCAATTTATTCATTACTACATTTAGCTAACTTAGATTCTGATTTTTTAATTTTTTAATTTTTTATTTTAGCAGACGCCCTTATCCAGAGCGACTTACAGGAGCAGTTAGGGTTAAGTGCCTTGCTTAAGGGCACATCGACAGATTTTTCACCTAGTCGGCTCGGGGATTAGAACCAGCGACCTTTCGGTTACTGGCACAATGCTCTTACCCACTAAGCTACCTGCCGCCCCGGGTCGGCAGCCTCATCCAGATCATCATGGCATTTGTAGTTCTTTATGATCGCCACATTAGCAGCTAATTAGCATTTCATTTTGGGTGGGTAAATACAGGCTAATATATTGATAAAAGTCACCTTGTCCTAGAGAGATTTACACGGTTATCAAAACGTCACTTCTACACGAAACACAGCCCTTATTCAAGTTTGTCTGAAAATGATGACTTGCTGGCTAGGTAAACAGTGTCTAGAATGAGTGGATGTGCGCCATAGAAATAGAATAGTCATGATCGCATAACATGTTATTGATGGCGTTCCACAACATAACACTGCCATCATTAGGCTAGCTAAAGTTAGTTGCAAAGTTAGGCTGTAAAGCTTTGCCACCAGCTCCTCCTTGGTTGGTTTTTCAACCGGGGCGATGTTGGGAGGTAGGTCTGGTGTGTCAACTTTGAATTCTGGGTCTTTGTATATGATCTGTTTATCTTCCCGCCGCTTGATAGTCTGCTGGACCAATCGGGTTCTAAAGTTGAATGTCTTCTGTTTAGACACTATTCTCTACCCAGTCCTTGGGATCTCCTGAAAGATGTGTAACAGAATAACAAAACAAAAAATAGAAGTTAGTCCTAATTAGTCTTTCCTTGCATCCTCTTGAAAAATGATTGGAGGCGGCGTGAGTGGAGGAACATTGGGTCCCCTCTTTGAAAAGGTGTGAAAAGGATACAAAGATAGAAGATGTGCGAAATTGAACGGCGATAAAATCCGAGACAGTATGGTTCATTGTTCTATCCTCATGTCTGTTCCACCACCCCTCTCCTTCTTCCATTCCCTCCCTGGCAGGTACTGTATAAACAGAAAGAGTGATTGGTGAAGTTGGCTGGTATAAAACAGAGTCAGTCATTACATGTCAATTCAGGGCATGATCTGATATTCTAAATGTTATAATTGAATAATGTAAAGGCTGGGCTAGTTTGTTGTCATTACAAGTCATGCACCAGCTAGGGCCAGAGCCATATATGTATCTATATCGCTCTGGCTAGGGCTGTGTCCAACTTATGGACCTTAACTAGGGCAAGTCATTTTATGCAATCAATAGCACTACAAAAAAATGCCTAATAGAAAATAATATAATATTTCTCATCAGTAACGTTATAATGAAAAACGGAATTGCATCACAAAGCAAAATAAGCAAAACAGCCAGTAGGACAGGCTAACATTACCGTTACAGTAGTAGCTAAGCTAAAAACACCACAAACTAGTTCATGGAATGGCATACAAATAACGTTATAAATTACTTTGTGGTGACTAGCTACAGGTGTTAGCAACTTAGCTAGCTTGCAACATACACTATATATACAAAAGTATGTGGACACCCATTCAAATTAGTGGATTCGGCTATTTCAGCCACACCCGTTGCTGACAGCTGTATAAAAATCGAGCAAACAGCCATGCAATCTCCATAGACAAATACTGGCAGTAGAACGGCCTTACTGAAGAGCTCAGTGACTTTCAACGTGGCACCGTCATAGGATGCCACCTTTCCAACAAGTCAGTTCGTCAAATGTCTGCCCTGTTAGAGCTGCCCCGGTCAACTGTAAGTGCTGTTATTGTGAAGTGGAAATGTCTAGGAGCAACAACGGCTCAGCCGCGAAGTGGTAGGCCACACAAGCTCACAGAATGGGACCACAGAGTGCTGAAGCGCGTAAAAATCGTCTGGAAGCAACGTCAGCACAAGAACTGTTCGTCGGGAGCTTTATGAAATGGGTTTCCATGTCCGAGCAGCTGCACACAAGCCTAAGATCACCATGCGCAATGCCAAGCATCAGCTGGAGTGGTGTAAAGCTTGCCGCCATTGGACTGTGGAGCAGTGGAAACGCGTACTCTGGAGTGATGAATCACGCTTTACCATCTGGAAGTCCAACGGAAAAATCTGGGTTTGGCCGATGCCAGGAGAACGCTACCTGCCCCAATGCAGTGCCAACTGTAAAGTGTGGTGGAGGAGGAATAATGATCTGGGGCTGTTTTTCATGGTTCCTTAGTTCCAGTGAAGGGAAATCCTAACGCTACAGCATTCAATGACATTCTAGATGATTCTGTGCTTCCAACTTTGTGGCAACAGTTTGGGGAAGGCCCTTTCCTGTTTCAGCATGGCAATGCCCCCTTGCACAAAGCAAGGTCCATACAGAAATGGTTTGTTGAGATCAGTGTGGAAGAACTTGACTGGCCTGCACAGAGCCCTGACCACAACCCCATCGAACACCTTTGGGATGAATTGGAACACCAACTGCGGGCCTAATCGCCAGTAGCGTAAAGTACGTAAGTAAAAATACTTTTAAGTACTACTTAAGTAGTTTTCTGGGGTATCTGTACTTGACTATTTATATGTTTTTACTACTTTTACTTCACTACATTCCTAAATAAAATTATGTACTTTTTACTCCATACATTTTCCCTGACACCCAAAAGTACTCATTACATTTTGAATGCTTGGCAGGACAGGAAAATTGCCAATTCACACACTTATCAAGAGAACATCCCTGGTCATCCCTGCTGCCTCTGATGTGGCAGACTCACTAAACACATGCTTCATTTGTAAATTATGTCTGAGTGTTGGAGCATGCCCCTGGCTATCATTAAATTACAAAAACAAGAAAATGATGCCGTCTGGTTTGCTTTATATATGGAATTTGAAATTATTTACACTTTTACTTTGAGATACGTAAGTATATTTTAGCAATTACATTTACTTTTGATACTTAAGTATATTTAAAACTAAATACTTTTAGACTTTTATTCAAGTGGTATTTTACTGGGTCACTTTCACTTTTACTCAATCATTTTCTATGAAGGTATCTTTACTTTTACTCAAGTATGACAATTGGGTACTTTTTCCACCACTGCTAATCGCCCAACATCAGTGACCAACCTCACTAATGCTCACTAGTCCCCGCAGCAATGTTCCAACATCTACTGGAAAGTCTTCCCAGAAGAGTGGGGGCTGTTGTAGCAGCAAAGGAGGGACCAACTCCAAATTAATGCCCATGATTTTGGAATGAGATATTTGACGAGCAGGTGTCCACATACTCATGTAGTGTACCTTGAATGGTTGGAGCGTTCCCGTCCATGATGGAAAGACGGTGGGAACAGAACCCGATTTCAACCGGTCCCCATTGTAGTCAGTGGCCATAAAGTGATCACTGGACACAGTCAACCGCAGCTGATAAATTACTTCAGGCGTCGTATCGAAACCATAAGCAGGATGTCGGATGGCCTGCAGCCATACCTGACACAAAGCTCCATCAAGGTCATGAAAAGAGTGGAAATGTGTAGTGTATTTGTATCTGACCCGAACATTACTGCACTTCATTTTGGCCAACGTCACTCAGCTACTCAACTACTAACGTTATTTGCCTTACTTTACTTCAGAGATTACTAACCGCTACCATCTCGTTGTTAACTTCCTTTCGTTTTGATTTCCTTTCTTGAAGCCCAATAATATAAGACGCTCCTTCGTCCCGCCTCCTGTAATTATCCACCTTAGAACCACCATTTTGGTTTTATGGCGGACTACATCCAAAAGTTGTATTGCCGCCACCAACTGGACGTTTTGAAACCAAAATAAAAATAATAAATCCATACTTAATAGTGATTCTAGCAATCCACCCTAATAAAAATAATACATTGACAAAACAAACAAAACTCCCACTTCTTCCTTCTTTCAATTCTCCATATCTCCCTTCTCAGGCTCTAGGGCCTTAGAAGGTAGTACCACTTTTGCTAATATTCCATGTAACTCCTTTGCTGTGAAATCTTTAATAATAATAAATAATAATATGCCATTTAGCAGACGCTTTTATCCAAAGCGACTTACAGTCATGCGTGCATACATTTTTTGTGTATGGGTGGTCCCGGGGATCGAACCCACTACCTTGGCGTTACAAGCGCCGTGCTCTACCAGCTGAGCTACAGAGGACCACATCTTTCAGCCCCAGGAACCGCTCCGCCGCAATCACAATGATTTCAATCTTCCTAGATCTTTTCTCCACCTTGGCAGTGCCATTTATTTTGCGATAAAGGCCACAAAGTCCATCTTTTTAACCTTTAAAATGTCAGGATCCTCTTGGTGTAAGACAACCCCATGCAGCCTGCAGTGAAGGCCTATCCACTACCATGGACTCTTCTGGTGCAACATTCAAACCCTCAACCCTTTTCACAGCTTCTGCATATGAAATGCTCTGTACAACCCTGACCTTGGCTACCTCATTCTCTTTCACCCTTGTGGGGCATTCAGAAGACAATTACAACATGTCACATTTTCTTCACTTTTATAACATATAATATGATATTTTCCACATCTTGTACATTTCGGCTTCTCCCTTCTGCAAACACTTTCTACATGACCAAAAGCTTTACAATGTTCACACCGCATTGTTCTTGGGATAAATGCTCTAACTCTGTAGTTAATATACCCTAACTGCACTTCATTAGGGAGAGACTCCATTTAAAAAAACAAAAGAACAGAAACTCGTCACTTTTTCCCCATTCACCACTCGATTCATCTGATGTGCTTCAATCACTCCAGGAATATTTGTCATCTCTTCCAAATCTACTTCCCACGAAACACCAGATATAACCCCCTTAAGAGATGCCCTGTTATTGAATTATTTGCTGGGATAATGATTACTTGTCAAGGAATTAAATGTAATACAATGGCAATCCGGGTTATATGTTAGAATCCTACGCGTGAACTGCCGACATTATTACGCATATTAATTGATAATGATGAAAAATAGGATATGCATAATTAAAAAATAAATAAATAGATATATATATATAGAGGTGAAAGCATTGGAAATGCTTTTGGCGGTTGACCTGCTTTTGTTTTGTGGGTGGCACTATGTGCTGTTTTCGATGGATGGGTCCTGGCCTCTCGGGGCCTTAGGGATACGGAGGGACGTGGGTGGGATGCTGATCACGGCGATGACGGCTCAACTTGGGATGGGAAGGGGCTTTAGCGGGGGAATTAGTGGAGAACAATTGAAGGCTACTCCGTAGCAATGCAAATATCACGGTACAGCTATATGGACACTCAATCATTACGCTATTTTTTATTGGTAAATTTACAAACATATATAATGATAAATAGACTTGAAACTTGTATCTCATTATGGTGTATGGTGAAATAAGTATAGCCAGTTATAATTGTAATGGCTTAGCTGATAATAACAAAAGAAGAACAATATTTACATGGCTCAAAGAGAAGGAATATAATATCTATTGTATACAGGAAACTCATTCAACAATTCGAGATGAAGTAGCGTGGAAAAAAGAATGGGGGAAATATACTTCTCCCATGGGCAAAGAAATTCAAAAGGGGTGATGATATTAATTAATAGTAATTTCGATCCAAATGTGCAAATTGTACAAATAGATACACAAGGTAGATGGATTATTTTAAATATGTTATTGGACCATAAACAGATATGGCTCATTAACCTTTATGGACCAAATAATGATGATCCACAATTCTTTGACAATATATATAATAAATTATCAAGCCTGCAAGCAACTCAAGACAATATTATTATGGTGGGGGATTATAATACTGTTTTAAATAGCTCAATGGACCGTAAAGGAAATCACACCACAAACAATCACCCACATGCTCTTAAGGAAATTGTGAATGTCATGGATACATTAGAACTAGTAGATATATGGAGGCTTAAATATACTGATCTAGTGAGATATACATGGCGGAGACTGAATCAAGCTAGTCGTCTTGACTTCTTTCTTATCTCATTCTCGTTGGCACCAAAAGTAAAAAAAAGTGTTGATAGGGGACAGAATGCGGTCAGACCATCATGTAATAGGCATATATATTACTCTTACTGAATTTCCACGTGGGCGAGGATATTGGAAATTTAATCAAAGCCTATTGGATGATAATTTATTTATAATTAGAACAAAGGAATTTATAACTGATTTTTTCCAACATAACATAGGTACAGCGAATCCCCTTATTGTATGGGACACCTTTAAATGTGCCTTTAGAGGCCATGCAATTCAGTACTCATCTCGAAAACAAAAGCAATTTAGGTCAAAAGAGTTTATACTAAGAAAGGAAATAGAAAGTCTAACAGAACAGATAGATGGCAATAAAAACTGTAACATAGAGGCTCAGAATAAATTAGAGGAAAAACAAAAAGAAATGGAGAAATTTATTCAAGAAAGATCAAGTGTAACATATTATAAAAATAAAGCAAACTGGATGGAATATGGGGAAAAATGCACAAAATTCTTTTTTTAATCTTCAACATAGGAATGCTACCAAAAAGAACTTAATGAAACTGGTTACAATTGACGGAGTCACCCATGATTCACCAAATGACATTTTGAAGGAAGAAACAAAGTACTTTAAGCATATGTTTTCTTTTCAGTCGCCTCCATCTCCTCTAACTGAAGCTAATTGTAGAGATTTTTTTTCTATTGATAATGTCAAATTAACAGCCACACAGAAAGACTCATGTGAAGGTGAAATTACAGAGGAGGAACTTCTGGATGCAATTAAAGACTTTAAGTCTGGGAAAACTCCAGGGTTGGATGGCATACCAGTCGAGGTATACCAAACCTTTTTTGATATACTAAGAGGACCGTTATTAGCATGTTTTAACCACTCCTATGTAAATGGTAGATTATCTGACACTCAAGAAGAAGGACTGATCTCATTATTACTGAAACAGGATACAAGTGGAAAATATAAAGATCCAGTCCATTTACAAAATTGGAGGCCCCCTTACACTTCAGTGTTGTGATGCAAAAATCCTAGCAAAATGTATAGCGCATAGAATTAAAAAAGGTATTGCCGGATATTATTCATTCTAATCAGACAGGTTTTTTACATGGAAGATACATTGGAGATAATATAAGGCAAGTATTGGAAACATTAGAACACTATGGAAAATATGGGAAACCAGGCCTGCTATTCATAGCAGACTTCGAAAAGGCATTTGATAAAGTTCGACTGGGGTTTATATATAAATGCCTGGAGCATTTCAATTTTGGAGAATCTCTTATAAAATGGGTCAAAATCATGTATAGTAACCCTAGGTGTAAAATAGTAAATAATGGCTATTTCTCAGAAAGTTTTAAACTGTCAAGAGGAGTGAAACAAGGTTGTCCACTATCGGCATATCTATTTATTGTGGCCATCGAGATGTTAGCGATTAAAATCAGATCTAATAATAATATCAGAGGATTAGAAATAAAGACCTTAAAAACAAAGGTGGCATTGTACGCTGATGATTCATGTTTTTTTTAAATCCACAACTAGAATCCCTCCACAGTCTCATAGAGGATCTAGATACATTTTCTAACCTCTCTGGATTACAACCAAATTATGACAAATGTACTATATTACGTATTGGATCACTAAAAAATACAATTTTTACATTACCATGTAGTTTACCAATAAAATGGTCTGATGGTGATGTGGATATACTCGGAATACATATCCCAAAGGAAATAAATGATCTCACTTCAATAAATTTTAATAGAAAATTAGCAAAAATAGATAAGATCTTACTACCATGGAAAGGAAAATACCTGTCAATTTGTGGAAAAATCACCCTGATTAACTCATTAGTATTATCACAGTTTACCTATTTGCTTATGGTCTTGCCTACGCCTAGCGAACAGTTTTTTAAATTATATGAGAAAAAAATATTCAATTTTATTTGGAACGGCAAGCCAGACAAAATTAAAAGAGCATATTTATATAATGAATATGAATTCGGAGGACAGAAATTATTAAATATTAAAGCATTAGACCTATCACTAAAAGCTTCAGTCTTACAAAAGTTATACTTAAATCCGAACTGGTTCTCAAGCAAATTAGTAAGATTGTCTCACCCAATGTTCAAGAAAGGCCTTTTTCCCTTTATTCAGATTACAACCTCACACTTTCAGTTATTTGAAAAGGAAATAATCTCCCAAATGTCACTATTTCTAAAACAAGCCATAGAAAGTTGGTTGCAATTTCAATTTAATCCTCCAGAAACGACAGAACAAATAATGCAACAAATATTGTGGTTAAATTCAAATATACTAATTGACAAAAAACCTTTATTTTTTGACAGAATGTTTAAAAAAGGTATAATCTTTGTAAATGATATCATCGGTAGGACTGGTGGAGTTATGACGCATATGCAGCTAACAAAAACATATGGAAATGTCTGCTCTACCCAAAATTACAACCAAATAATGGCAGCATTACCGCAAAAATGGAAGAGGAAAGTGGAGGGGGGAGAAAGTAAGGAACTTGTCTGTCGGCCTTGCATTAAAGAACATAATTGGTTAAGGAAAACTGTGATAAATAAAAAAATATATCAGTTTCACTTAAGGACCAAAGGATTGACAGCCGTCCCATATAGATTGCAAAATAGTTGGGAAGAGATCTTTGATGTACCGATCCCATGGCATAGTGTTTATGAACTGACACGCAAAACGACACCGGATTCAAAAATTAGAATCTTTCAATTTAAATTATTATATAAAATCCTTGCTACCAATAGAATGTTATTTATATGGGGGATACAATCTTCCCAGCTCTGCAGATTTTGCTGTGAAGAGACGGAATCATTGGACCATTTGTTTTGGTTCTGTCCATTTGTAGCTTGTTTTTGGACACTGGTCCAGGAATGGCTAAAGGATTGCAATATTTACCTGGAACTAACCTTGCAGATAGCATTACTGGGTGATCTGAAAAGTCATAGTCAATCAATCAATAATATAATAATACTTTTAGCAAAGCTGTTTATTTTTAACTCTCAATCTGTAGAAGCAATGAGAATAGAAAGGTTCAGAATTATTGTAAAACATCACAGTACGGTTGAAATATATATGGCAAATAGAAATCCGATATGGATGGTGTTAAGAGATAGATGGGAGGTATTGAATAGAGCTGAAGGATGGGACTAATAACAAATAACAACAAATAATAACAAAGATAGCTAATAATGTAAAGCATACTGTGTCCATAATAAGTATATAGGCTGTATGTTGGGAGCTTTTGGGAAAGAGCACAGTTAGAAAGATATGGCATATAGAAGCAAACCGGATGGACATCATGAAAACGATCGGAGAGGTTGAGAGTAGAAGTAGTTCAGGAGCAAAAAAATAAATAAATAATAATAATAATAATAATGATATATATGTATGTATGTATATGTATATATATATGTATATATATAATAGAATTATTGTAAAATTAACTGTGTCCATAAGGTGTAGATAGTAAGTATAGACCGGAAGTAGAGACCTGGGCATTGTTGTTCACTAATTTACTCCAAGTAGGGAAAGGATGGTGGGGTTGAAAAGTAATAAAGGGGTAAAAAAAAAAAAAAAAAAAAAAAAAAGAGATGCCCTGTTTCAAAGCGACACACACAACACTTCAAACTTATCAAATCGATTAATACACAACACATGTTCCTTCTGATCCGCAGAATCACAACAAATCAAAACAAGCCCGCCTCTCGTGATCCTCACATCCTTCACTTTACCCAGCACTCTCTCCACCAGTTTGGTGAACTCAAATGGTTTCTTCAAGATTGGTACTCTGCTCAGCTGCTCCTTATTAACAAACTGTACTCAAATCAAATCAAATGTTATTGGCCACATGTGCCGAATACAACAGGTGCAGACATTACAGTGAAATGCTTACTTACAGCCCTTAACCAACAGTGCATTTATTTTTTATAAAAAAGTAAAATAAAACAACAACAAAAAAGTGTTGAGAAAAAAAGAGCAGAAGTAAAATAAAATAACAGTAGGGAGGCTATATATACAGGGGGGTACCAGTGCAGAGTCAATGTGCGGGGGCACCGGCTAGTTGAGGTAGTTGAAGTAATATGTACATGTGGGTAGAGTTAAAGTGACTATGCATAAATAATTAACAGAGTAGCAGCAGTTAAAAAGATGGGGTGGGGGTGGGGGGGCAGTGCAAATAGTCCGGGTAGCCATGATTAGCTGTTCAGGAGTCTTATGGCTTAGGAGTAGAAGCTGTTGAGAAGTCTTTTGGACCTAGACTTGGCACTCCGGTACCGCTTGCCGTGCGGTAGCAGAGAGAATAGTCTATGACTAGGGTGGCTGGAGTCTTTGACAATTTTGAGGACCTTCCTCTGACACCGCCTGGTATAGAGGTCCTGGATGGCAGGAAGCTTGGCCCCAGTGATGTACTGGGCCGTACGCACTACCCTCTGTAGTGCCTTGCGGTCGGAGGCCAAGCAGTTGCCATACCAGGCGGTGATGCAACCAGTCAGGATGCTCTCGATGGTGCAGCTGTAGAATTTTTCGAGGATCTGAGGACCCATGCCAAATCTTTTCAGTCTCCTGAGGGGGAATAGGCTTTGTCGTGCCCTCTTCACGACTGTCTTGGTTTGTTTGGACCATGATAGTTTGTTGGTGATGTGGACACCAAGGAACTTGAAGCTCTACTCCTACTAGATATGAAGGGTCATTCTCACTACTGTACCCTACTTTGCTCCGTTTTCCATTCTTTTGAACAATACTCCAATTCTCCTTGATTCTACCGCCATCGTATTCAGATTCCACTTCATCATCCGCTTCCGCCATCTTTCCCCTGCCTAACGGTGTCCAGCTCCTCGACAATCCGAAGAAGACTATCTACCAGATTACAGACTATATGGAATACCTTTGCGCTAGCACAAAATAGGTGTTTGTTTTTTAAATACTTTTTACATTAAACAACACATGTATTTGGCAATTCAATGCCGAGACACCAATTGTTGTTTATGTAATAATTAATACACAGTTTTTAACGCATTTTAGGTAATTCCGGAAATTCTGCATTTTGATATAAAAATACAGAAATCTAAATACTCAAACAATGGACCTAAAAACTGTCTGGGGTACTGACAAACAGCCAGGCAAGTGTTATAAAGGGCCCAGAAGTGTTTTTGTGTGAACTTCCCCTTTAAAAGGTGAAGGTGCCCTCATAATACTACTCCTGCCAATCACATAAATAAAAAATGAAGAATAACAGCATACTGAATAACTCATTCCTTCCTTTTATTGTTCACAAATCATCATGAGAACATAATTTCACCATCATCCCAAACAGACCTGAAGGTCACATCAGGACATGCTGGAGTGGTGTTGTTGGACAAAGCATGTTTTCTCTCCATTGTGAGGATGGCACATTTGTCAGGTGATCATTGTATTTGGTTAAAAGCCTGTGGTGTTGTTCCCCACTTGATTGGAAAATAGAATGAAGGCTCTCTTTTATACTTCAGATTATTTTTTATTTTTTTGTGTCATATCAAGCAGTTTAGTGAAACAAGTGTTTTGTTTTGATGCGCTGCATCATACTCCTCTGTTGATGTGATTATTGGCCTGTTTGCCTTTGGAACAGCTCCACTGTCTCTATGGGGTAAAAATGCTCCATCGTTCCCGTTGGAGCTGGCTGAAAGCTTGGTACAGTAAAGGATCACTGGATGTTTATCATGCTGTATAACCAATTACTCTACTTGTTGTTCTACGGCTGCAAATGTCATAATACTTCCTGTTGAACAACTAGTTAACCATCGTCTTTGGTTCTGAGGTTGTTCATGGTGTGTTCTGAGAAGATATTCATGTGATTGCACTTGTTCCTCTCCACCATAGATCAGTCCTCTGGGATAATTACGAGGGCTTGTTAACGCATCTGATCATAATTTACACATTTTATTGGGTTGGGTTCATCCAAGTCAGACGCAGTGTCTGCAAATGCCCGTAAATCCTGTGCTGAGACAGATGTATGCCTTGGATGTGCCCTCCTGCCAATGCCCTGTGTGGTGAGTGTATTTACAGATGGAGATACTCCTAAGGGGGTTGCCCTATGATGCTGCCAGCTTTACCATAACCACAAACGTTTACACAACCATTCAATCAATCATATTTCAGTTATTCTCCTCCTTCGACAGGTTCCAACCCTAACAAAAAAGCTGTGGAGTAATACCACCTTGTGACATAAGGGTGTACTGCATCTTCTTTTTTTAAAATCTATATACCACATACAATAAAGAGGAACTTGACAGTCTTTTTGCCAACGACTCTATATACAGTATGTATTTTTATTTGTAATATTTGACAGCAAATGCCTGCTTGTGGCAGCTAGATGTTTTGTTGACAGCATATCCTTGCATGAATCTTAAACATAGCTTGATTGCATTATAAAAACTCCACAAGTAAAACAACGAATCATTTGTGATTAAGTATAAAAAGAACACAATCAAACAGCCCAATGCCTTTAGAACGGTCTATAGTAGTAATCATTCAATAAGAGTGGTCCATTGGTCCATCATCATCATATGTGCTGCTTTGAAATCCCAAAATGCACAGCACCATGATATACAGTGCATTCAGAAAGTATTCAGACCCCTTGACATTTTCCACATTTTGTTACGTTACAGCCTTATTCTAAATTTGAATTTAAATTACTTTTTTTCCTAATCAATCTACACACAATAACCCATAATGACAAAGCGAAAACAGGTTATTAGAAATGTTTGCAAATGTATTAAAGATTTAAAAAACAGACCCTTTGCTATGAGACTCGACATTGAGCCCAGGTGCATCCTGTTTCCATTGATCATCCTTAAGATGTTTCTACAACTTGATTGGAGTCCACATGTGGTAAATGTAATTGATTGAACAGGATTTGGAAAGGCACACAACGTTCTATACAAGGCCCCACAGTTGACAGTGCATGTCAGAGCAAAAACCAAGCCATGAGGTTGAAGGAATTGTCCGTAGAGCTCCGAGACCGGATTGTGTCGAGATAGATCTGGGGAAGGGTACCAAAACATTTCTGCAGCATTGAAGGTCCCCAAGAACACAGTGGCCTCCATCATTTTTAATGGAAGAAGTTTGGAACAACCAAGGCTCTTCCTAGAGCTGGCCGCCCGGCCAAACTGAGCAATGGGGGAGAAGGGCCTTGGTCAGGGAGGTGACCAAGAACCCGATGGTCACTCTAACAGACCACCAGAGTTCCTCTGTGGAGATGGGAGAACCTTCCAGGAGGACAACCATCTCTGCAGCACTCCACCAATCAGGCCTTTATGGTAGAGTGGCCAGACGGAAGCCACATGACAGCCCGACTGGAGTTTGCCAAAAGGCACCTAAAGGACACTCAGACCATGAGAAACAAGATTCTCTGGTCTGATGAAACCAAGACTGAACTCTTTGGCCTGCATGCCAAGCGTCACGTCTGGAGGAAACCTGGCACCATCCCTACGGTGAAGCATGGTGGTGGCAGTATCATGCTGTGGGGATGTTTTTCAGCGGCAGGGACTAAGAGACTAGTCAGGATCGAGGGAAAGATGAACGGAGCAAAGTACAGAGAGATCCTTGATGAAAACCTGCTCCAGAGACAGGTTAAAGAAGGATTTTTAAGCCATGAGACATGGATTGTGTATGAGTGCCATTCAGAGGGCGAATGGGCAAGACAAAAGATTTAAGTACCTTTGAACAGGGTATGGTAGTAGGTGCCAGGCACACTGGTTTGAGTGTGTCAAGATCTGCAACGCTGCAGGGTTTTTCACGCTCAACCGTTTCCTGTGTGTATCAAGAATGGTCTACCACCTTAAAGGACATCCAGCCAACTTGACAGAACTGTGGGAAGCATTGGAGTCAACATGGGCCAGCATCCCTGTGGAACGCTTTCGACACCTTGTAGAGTCCATGCCCCGACGAATTGAGTCTGTTCTGAGGGCAAAAGGGGGTGCAACTCAATATTAACAAGGTGTTCCTAATGTTTGGTACAATCAGTGTATACAGTGAGATTGACCCACCTAGTTTTGTTCTTTCCCATATGTGATCATGATAGAAAGCGGAGGTGCTCAGTTTTGGGTCATTGCCGTGACAACAGTTGATGGAGGGGCTGAAGCACTGGCTGGAGAAGGTGCTGTTGTCATGGTAACAGGTACTAACAGAGTTTCAGCAGGGCGTAGGACAGGTTTAGCAATCTTCATGAGGATGAAGTCGTTGGAGGCACAGTGCTCGCTCAGATACTCACCGCCCTTTTCCTCGTAGTCCTGCCGGCTGATCCAGCCCTCCCCGCCAGGAATGTGCTCCAATGCCCAGTCCCGAGCCCCGTACCAGGAATTCACCGCAGGCCACGACGCCATCGTCACCTGGAGAGGAGAGAGTCAGAACAGGGGTTTACTGTGCTGCTCAAGTAAGAGTAATATGGCCCTCTCCTCATCACCATATTGTTTAAATTAAAACTTGTACAAGTCACTGAGTATTTATACTGCTGGTATATAATATTATTGCCCTACCTTCATCCCAACCAATATAGGTTACACTACATGTCCAAAAGTATGTGGACACCTGTTTGTCAAGCATCTCATTCCAAAATCATTGGCATTAATATGGAGTTGGTCTCCCCTTTGCTGCTAAAACAGCCTCCACTCTTCTGGGAAGGCTTTACGCTAGATGTTGGAACATTGCTGTGGGGTCTTGCTTCTTGCAACTTATTATGTGACATGTTAAGCAAATATTAAATATTAAATGTTAAGCACATTTTACTCCTGAACTTATTTAGGTTAACCATAACAAATGGGTTGAATACTTATTGACTTGAAACATTTCAGCTTTTCATTTTTAATTAATCTGTTAACATTTCGAAAAACATAATTCCACTTTGACATTATGGGGTATTGTATGTAGGCCAGTGACAAACATCTTTCAATCTAATCCATTTTAAATTCAGGCTGTAACACAACAAAATGTCAAGGGGTGTGAATACTTTCTAAAGGCACTGTATTTCATTCTGTATTAATGTTGTTCAGAGTGTTGGGTTTATACCATTAAAATGGTAGAGAATATATCTTTACCTGCACAACATTGACAGGCTTTTCTGTTTCTGTGTTTTATTCACTGTAGAATGGATCCATCTCTGTCACGCCATCCCCTACGTCCATTGGCTGCTCTATTTCTGAGGCCTGACAGCGGGAGATTTCTTATTTGGCAATTCGTGTATTTGGCAGTTGTTACCAACCAAACACCAACATTATTCCCAATATAAACAAGGCGATATGTTGCCATAGTCAAGGCTGTTTTGAAATAACTGTTTTGTTGGACATTGTTGTCATCCTAATTCAATGCTATTGTTAGCTAGCCCCTATGATCACCTGTAAGAGTCGCTGCCTGCCCTGCTCCACCACCAGGCTCAGCTTGTTGATGTAGGACTGCAGCTCCTCAGCAGAGTCCATGTTCAGCTGGACCAGGTGCTTATGGAACTGCTCCAAGTAGCCATCCTCCAACAGCTCCTACTCACACGACCATGCACAACATATACTGACATGTTACCTCAATGGATAAGACTGGTGGTTAAAATGTTAAGGCCCGCTTTAAAGCTTAGGTGTATAAGTGAAAAGTTGCGGTTTAGGGGAGAAAAGGCTAGCAGGTCATTTCCATGTAAAAGGACCTATGAGCACCAACATGTGAAGTTCATAGGAGCATGTCAAATTGGGTGTCAAATGAAAGCTAAGAGACTATTTTTTAGAAATGGAGGCATATATACATTTTTGAACCATTTTCCATCCTAAAAATTAGGAATAAGAAAACGCTTTGATTTCTGGTCAAACAGATGGTCTTAGAAAACATCTGCCAGAAAGTCTTAAAAGGTATTAGAAATACATAAAAACACAATAATGTTGACGTAAAGTCCCCTGCCAACTAATATCAACACTTAAGGTGAGCTCCGAAAGTACTGGGACAGTGATTTTTTTGTTTGTTATTTTGGCTCTGTACTCCAGCACATTGGATTTGAAATGATACAATGACTTTGAGAATAAAGTACAGACTGTGAAATATAATTTGAGGGTATTTTCATCCATATTAGGTGAACCGTTTAAAAATTACAGCACTTTTTGTACATATACGCCCATTTTAGGAGATCAAATGTATTGGGACAAATTCACTTATGTATATTAAATTAGTCAAAAGTGTAATATTTGGTCCCATATTCCTAGCACGCAATGATTACATCAAGCTTGTGACTCTACAAACTTGTTGGATGCATTTGCTGTTTGTTTTGGTTGTGTTTCAGATTATTTTGTGCGCAATAGAAATTAAATGGTAAATAATAGTGTCATTTTGGAGTCACTTTTAATTTAAATAAAAATAGAATATGTTTCTAAACACTTCTACATGAATGTGGATGCTACCATGATTATGGATAGTCCTGAATGAAATTTGAATAATGATGAGTGAGAAAGTTAGACGAACAAATATCATACCGCAAGACATGCTAACCTCTCACCATTACAATAACAGGCGATTCTATGGCATAGTGTTTATGAACTGATACGCAAAACGACACCGGATTCAAAACTTACTTTTTTTAAATTTAAATTATTATATAAAATTCTTGCTACCAATAAAATGATATTTATATGGGGGATATAATCTTCCCAGCTCTGCAGATTTTGCTGTGAAGAGACAATCATTACATAATTTGTTTTGGTACTGTCCATTTGTAGCTTGTTTTTGGACACAGGTCCAGGAATGGCTAAAGGATTGCAATATTTACCTGGAGCTAACCCTGCAGATAGCATTACTAGGTGATCTGAAAAGTCATAGTCAATCGATCAATAATATAATGATACTTTTAGCAAAAATGTTTATTTTCAATTTAAAATCTGTAGAAACAATGATAATAGAAAGGTTCAGAACTTTTGTAAAACATCACAGTACAGTTGAAAAATATATGGCAAATAGAAATCCAATATGGATGGTGTTAAGAGATAGATGGGTGGTGTTGAATGAAGTTGGATGGGACTAATAACAACTAACAACAACACATAACAACAAGATAACTAATAATGTAAAGTATACTGTGTCCATAATAAGTAAATAGGTATAGGTTGAGAGCTTTTGTGAAAGAGCACAGTTAGAAAGATATGGAATCTAGAAGCAAACCGGATGGACATCATGAAAATGATCGGAGAGGTTGAGGGTAGAGGAAGTTCAGGAGTAAAAACAAACCAAATATAATTATTGTTAAATTGAATGTGTCCATAAAATGTATGTATAAGCTGGAAGTAGAGGCCTAAGCATTGTTGTTCACTAGTTTACTCCAATTAGGGAAGGGGTGGTGGGGTTGGAAGTAATGCAAATATATTTATATATTTTTAAAGGGTATATATATATATATATATATATATATATATATATATATATAGTGTGTATGTATGTATGTGTATTGTGGCGTACAGCAGGTCAGCCACCAGGGGGAGACTCGTCGAGGCAGTGGCTCCATCTGCTGGACGTGCCAGGTCTCGACGGGCTCCCCAGACAGGACTAATTGGGAATGATTGGGAGCTGGTGAGTAATTAAGGGCGGATTGCTCACCAGCTGTGCAAGGCCCATAAAGCTGCCAGAAGGGCAGCACATGAGGGAAGTAAGGTAACGTCCGTGTAGTTGGAGACGGTATCCTGGAGAGGGTCTCATGGGGAGAACTAACCTTTTCTTTTGATTATTTTATTAATAAACACCCTTGAAACCGAGCTAATCATACTCTGTCCATGTCTGATCTGTGTAAACGTCTTGACCCAACCCCCTGATCTGCCACAGTATATACACTGCTCAAAAAAATAAAGGGAACACTTAAACAACACAATGTAACTCCAAGTCAATCACACTTCTGTGAAAGCAAACTGTCCACGTAGGAAGCAACACTGATTGACAATAAATGTCACATGCTGTTGTGCAAATGGAATAGACAACAGGTGGAAATTATAGGCAATTAGCAAGACACCCCCAATAAAGGACTGGTTTTGCAGGTGGTGACCACAGACCACTTCTCAGTTCCATCAGCTTCCTGGCTGATGTTTTTGTCACTTTTGAATGCTGGCGGTGCTTTCACTCTAGTGGTAGCATGAGATGGAGTCTACAACCCACACAAGTGGCTCAGGTAGTGCAGCTCATCCAGGATGGCATATCAATGCGAGCTGTGGCAAGAAGGTTTGCTGTGTCTGTCAGCGTAGTGTCCAGAGCATGGAGGCGCTACCAGGAGACAGGCCAGTACATCAGGAGACGTGGAGGAGGCCGTAGGAGGGCAACAACCCAGCAGCAGGACTGCTACCTCCACCTTTGTGCAAGGAGGAGCAGGAGGAGCACTGCCAGAGCCCTGCAAAATGACCTCCAGCAGGCCACAAATGTGCATGTGTCTGCTCAAACGGTCAGAAACAGACTCCATGAGGGTGGTATGAGGGCCCGACGTCCACAGGTGGGGGTTGTGCTTACAGCCCAACACCGTGCAGGACGTTTGGCATTTGCCAGAGAACAACAAGATTGGCAAATTCGCCACTGGCGCCCTGTGCTCTAAACATTTACATTTACGTCATTTAGCAGACGCTCTTATCCAGAGCGACTTACAAATTGGTGCATTCACCCTATAGCCAGTGGGCTAACCACTTTACAATTTATTTATTTATTATTTATTATTTTATTTTATTTATTTATTGCTTTTTTCTCTTTTTTTTAACAGATGAAAGCAGGTTCACACTGAGCACGTGACAGACGTGACAGAGTCTGGAGACGCCGTGGAGAACGTTCTGCTGCCTGCAACATCCTCCAGCATGACCGGTTTGGCGGTGGGTCAATCATGGTGTGGGGTGGCATTTCTTTGGGGGGCCGCACAGCCCTCCATGTGCTCGCCAGAGGTAGCCTGACTGCCATTAGGTACCGAGATGAGATCCTCAGACCCCTTGTGAGACCATATGCTGGTGCGGTTGGCCCTGGGTTCCTCCTAATGCAAGACAATGCTAGACCTCATGTGGCTGGAGTGTGTCAGCAGTTCCTGCAAGAGGAAGGCATTGATGCTATGGACTGGCCCGCCCGTTCCCCAGACCTGAATCCAATTGAGCACATCTGGGACATCATGGGACATCATGTCTCGCCCACAGACTGTCCAGGAGTTGGCGGATGCTTTAGTCCAGGTCTGGGAGGAGATCCCTCAGGAGACCATCCGCCACCTCATCAGGAGCATGCCCAGGCGTTGTAGGGAGGTCATACAGGCACGTGGCCACACACACTACTGAGCCTCATTTTGACTTGTTTTAAGGACATTACATCAAAGTTGGATCAGCCTGTAGTGTGGTTTTCCTCTTTAATTTTGAGGGTGACTCCAAATCCAGACCTCCATGGGTTGATACATTTGATTTCCATTGATAATTTGTGTGATTTTGTTGTCAGCACATTCAACTATGTAAAGAAAAAAGTATTTAATAAGATTATTTCATTCATTCAGATCTAGGATGTGTTATTTTAGTGTTCCCTTTATTTTTTTGAGCAGTGTATATACAGTTGAAGTCGTAAGTTTACATACATCTTAGCCAAATACATTTAAACACAGTTTTTCACAATTCCTGACATGTAATCCTAGTAAAAATTCCCTGTTTTAGGTCAGTTAGGATCACCACTTTATTTTAAGAATTTAAAATGTCAGAATAATAGTAGAGTGATTTATTTCAGCTTTTATTTCTTTCATCACATTCACAGTGGGTCAGAAGTTTACATACACTCAATTAGTATTTGGTAGCATTGCCTTTTAAATTGTTTAACTTGGGTCAAACGTTTCGGGTAGCCTTCCACAATAAGTTGAGTGACTTTTGGCCCATTCCTCCTGACATAGCTGGTGTAACTGAGTCAGGTTTGTAGGCCTCCTTGCTCGCACACGCTTTTTCAATTCTGCCCACAGAATTGTTGGGTGTGTATATGTGTGTGTATATATATATATATATATACACAGTGGGGAGAACAAGTATTTGATCCACTGCCGATTTTGCAGGTTTTCCTACTTACAAAGCATGTATAGGTCTGGAATTTTTATCATAGGTACACTTCAACTGTGAGAGACAGAATCTAAAACAAAAATCCAGAAAATCACATTGTATGATTTTTAAGTAATTAATTTGCATTTTATTGCATGACATAAGTATTTGATACATCAGAAAAGCAGAACTTAATATTTGGTACAGAAACCTTTGTTTGCAATTACAGAGATCATACGTTTCCTGTAAGTCTTGACCAGGTTTGCACACACTGCAGCAGGTATTTTGGCCCACTCCTACATACAGACCTTCTCCAGATCCTTCAGGTTTCGGGGCTGTCGCTGGGCAATACAGACTTTCAGCTCCCTCCAAATATTTTCTATTGGGTTCAGGTCTGGAGACTAGCTAGGCCACTCCAGGACCTTGAGATGCTTCTTACGGAGCCACTCCTTAGTTGCCCTGGCTGTGTGTTTTGGGTCGTTGTCATGCTGGAAGACCCAGCCACGACCCATCTTCAATGCTCTTACTGAGGGAAGGAGGATGTTGGCCAAGATCTCGCGATACATGGCCCCATCCATCCTGCCCTCAATACGGTGCAGTCGTCCTGTCCCCTTTGCAGAAAAGCATCCCCAAAAATGATGTTTCCACCTCCATGCTTCACGGTTGGGATGGTGTTCTTGGGGTTGTACTCATCCTTCTTCTTCCTCCAAACACGGCGAGTGGAGTTTAGACCAAAAAGCTCTATTTTTGTCTCATCAGACCACATGACCTTCACCCATTCCTCCTCTGGATCATCCAGATGGTCATTGGCAAACTTCAGAAGGGCCTGGACATGCGCTGGCTTGAGCAGGGGGACCTTGCGTGCGCTGCAGGATTTTAATCCATGACGGCGTAGTGTGTTACTAATGGTTTTCCTTGAGACTGTGGTCCCAGCTCTCTTCAGGTCATTGACCAGGTCCTGCCGTGTAGTTCTGGGCTGATCCCTCACCTTCCTCATGATCATTGATGCCCCACGAGGTGAGATCTTGCATGGAGCCCCAGACCGAGGGTGATTGACCGTCATCTTGAACTTCTTCCATTTTCTAATAATTGCGCCAACAGTTGTTGCCTTCTCACCAAGCTGCTTGCCTATTGTCCTGTAGCCCATCCCAGCCTTGTGCAGGTCTACAATTTTATCCCTGATGTCCTTACACAGCTCTCTGGTCTTGGTCATTGTGGAGAGGTTGGAGTCTGTTTGATTGAGTGTGTGGACAGGTGTCTTTTACACAAGTAACGAGTTCAAACAGGTGCAGTTAATACAGGTAATGAGTGGAGAACAGGAGGGCTTCTTAAAGAAAAACTAACAGGTCTGTGAGAGCCGGAATTCTTACTGGTTGGTAGGAGATCAAATACTTATGTCATGCAATAAAATGCAAATGAATTACTTAAAAATCATACAATGTGATTTTCTGGATTTTTGTTTTAGATTCCGTCTCTCACAGTTGAAGTGTACCTATGATAAAAAATTACAGACCTCTACATGCTTTGTAAGTAGGAAAACCTGCAAAATCGGCAGTGTATCAAATACTTGTTCTCCCCACTGTATATATATATATATATATATATATATATATATATATATATATATACAGTTGAAGTCGGAAGTTTACGTACACTTAGGTTGGAGTCATTAAAACTCGTTTTTCAACCACTCCACAAATTTCTTGTTAACAAACTATAGTTTTGGCAAGTCGGTTTGGACATCTACTTTGTGCTTGACACAAGTAATTTTTCCTACAATTGTTTACAGACAGATTATTTCACTTATAATTCACTGTATCACAATTCCAGTGGGTCAGATGTTTACATACACTAAGTTGATTGTGCCTTTAAACAGCTTGGAAAATTCCAGAAAATGATGTCATGGCTTTAGAAGCTTCTGATAGGCTAATTGACATCATTTGAGTCAATTGGAGGTGTACCTGTGGATGTATTTCAAGGCTTACCTTCAAACTCAGTGCCTCTTTGCTTGACATCATGGGAAAATCAAAAGAAATCAGCCAAGACCTCCCAACCGTGAAGTACGGGGGTGGCAGCATCATGCTGTGGGGGTGCTTTGCTGCAGGAGGGACTGGTGCACTTCACAAAATAGATGGCATCATGGGGAAGGAAAATTATGTGGATACAGTGAGGGAAAAAAGTATTTGATCCCCTGCTGATTTTGTACGTTTGCCCACTGACAAAGAAATTATCAGTCTATAATTTTAATGGTAGGTTTATTTGAACAGTGAGAGACAGAATAACAACAACAAAATCCAGAACAACGCATGTCAAAAATGGCCACAAGCCTAGCCAGTCTCCAGACCTTAATCCCATAGAAAATCTGTGGAGGGTTTTGCCACCAAGTACTAAGTCATGTTTTGCAGAGGGGTCAAATACTTATTTCCCTCATTAAAATGCAAATCAATTTATAACATTTTTGACATGCGTTTTTCTGGATTTTTTTGTTATTCTGTCTCTCACTGTTCAAATAAACCTACCATTAAAATTATAGACTGATCATGTCTTTGTCAGTGGGCAAACGTACAAAATCAGCAGGGGATCAAATACTTTTTTCCCTCACTGTATATTGAAGCAACATCTCAAGACATCAGTCAGGAAGCTAAAGCTTGGTTGCAAATGGGTCTTCCAAATGGACAATGACCCCAAGCATACTTCCAAAGTTGTGGCAAAATGGCTTATGGACAACAAAGTCAAGGTATTTGAGAGTGCCATCACAAAGCCCTGACCTTAATCCTATAGAAAATGTGTGGGCAGAACTGAAAACGCATGTGCGAGCAAGGAGGCCTACAAACCTGACTCAGTTACACCAGCTCTGTCAGGAGGAATGGGCCAAAATTCACCCAACTTATTGTGGGAAGCTTGTGGAAGGCTACCCGAAACGTTTGACCCAAGTTAAACAATTTAAAAGGCAATGCTACCAAATACTAATTGAGTGTATGTACACTTCTGACCCACTGGGAATGTGATGAAATAAATAAAAGCTGAAATAAATCATTCTCTCTACTATTATTCTGACATTTCAAATTCTTAAAATGAAGTGGTGATCCTAACTGACCTAACACAGGGAATACGGGGGATTGGAAGTGATGCAGACAATTACATTGATGGAAGTTACAATCCATCTGCAATATTAAAGCTGATCTACCCCCTAAAAAAATGTAATACAAAAATAACAGGGGAGGTTAGCGTTTCTGGGGGGTTATGATATTTGAGCGTCTGTAACTTTGACATTATGACGTTATTGATAAAAAAACCAGGACCTACATTATTGATGAAAAAACAGGCCATACCCGGCCCTAACGCGATGTACAGAGTATTCGGAAAGTATTCAGACCCCTTGACTTTTTCCACATTTTGTTAAGTTTACAGCCTTATTCTAAAATTGAATAAATTGTTTTTTCCCCCCCTCATCAATCTACACACAATACCCCATAATGACAAAGCAAAAATAGTTTTTGAGATGTTGGCAAATTTATTAAAAATAAAAAACGGAAATATCACATTTACATAAGTATTCAGACCCTTTACTCAGTACTTTGTTGAAGCACCTTTGGCAGCGATTACAGCCTCGAGTCTTCTTGGGTATGACGCTACAAGCTTGGCACTCCTGTATTTGGGGGAGTTTCTCCCATTCTTCTCTGCAGATCCTCTCAAGCTCTGTCAGGTTGGATGGGGAGCATTTTCATCAAGGATCTCTCTGTACTTTGCTCCGTTCATCTTTCCCTCGATCCTGACTAGTCTCCCAGTCCCTGCCGCTGAAAAACATCCCCTCAGCATGATGCTGCCACCACCATACTTCACCGTAGGGATGGTACCAGGTTTCCTCCAGACGTGCCGCTTGGCATTCAGGCAAACAAGTGGGCTGTCATGTGCCTTTTACTGAGGAGTGGCTTCTGTCTGGCCACTCTACCATAAAGGCCTGATTGGTGGAGTGCTGCAGAGATGGTTGTCCTTCTGGAAGGTTCTCCCATCTCCACAGAGGAAGTCTAGAGCTCTGTCAGAGTGACCATCAGGTTCTTGGTCCCTCACCTTTCTGACCAAGGCCCTTCTCCTCGATTGCTCAGTTTGGCCGGGCGGCCTTGGTGGTTCCAAACTCCTTCCATTTAAGAATGATGGAGGCCACTGTGCTGCAAAAGAAAATTGGTACCCTTCCCCAGATCTGTGCCTCGACACAATCCTGTCTCGGAGCTCTACGGACAATTCCTTCGACCTCATGGCTTGGTTTTTGCTCTGACATGCACTGTCAACTGTGGGGCCTTATATAGACAGGTGTGTGCCTTTCCAAATCCTGTCCAATCAATTGAATTTACCACAGGTGGACTCCAATCAAGTTGTAGAAACATCTCAAGGATGATCAAAGGAAACAGGATGCACCTGAGCTCAATTTCGAGTCTCATAGCAAAGGGTCTGAATACTTATGTAAATAAGGTGTCTGTTTTTTTTTTTGTAATAAATGTGCAAATATTTCTAATAACCTGTTTTTGCTTTGTCATTATGGGGTATTGTGTGTAGATTGATGAGGGAAAAAATATATTTAATCCATTTTAGAATAAGGCTGTAACGTAACAAAATGTGGAAAAAGTCAAGGGGTCTGAATACTTTCCGAATGCACTGTATAATGTCGGGTCGAAGAGCTCTATTACACAGTAGACCACAGGAGTTAATGTACTGTATTGTACTATACTGAACTCTACTGTATTCTACTGTTCTGTACTCTACTGTTCTGTACTCTACTTTAATGTTCAAACTTGTGAAACATAGACGGCTATGATTGGTTCAGATTTTGTCCGTTCCGTATCAACCAAATTTGGTCTTATTTAGGGACATAGCTCATTTAAAAAATAGCCAGTGTGTACAATAATACCCAAATATGCAAAGGAGGATATTGCATATTTCTACCTTTGTGTACCTACTCAGGATACATCACCATGAAGAGAATGACTTTCATATCCATCATTATGCATTTCTGTGGAGTACAGATCAGGGACCCATGATACCGCAATTCCATTACCGGTGTAAATCCACTTCACTTACTTCAGTTCAATAACCAACAGAGATTTTTTGTCATTGTGTCATGTCATAGCTGTCATAGCTGACACCCCATTCTTTCTGCAGACATTATTGAATCCTAATTTGGAGCAGATATTTAAGCGTTTTTGGAAAACAAGGACACAAAAAAACTGAGGGAGATTTTACAGAAATTAGGTTACCAAACTTTGCATCTGCATAGTTTTTCCAGTACATGTGTTTTGTGAAATGTTCAGTGTAAATTGTTAAACGTAGTCCTTGTGCATAGGGTTGGGTGGTTTGTTAAACTTTGAAATCAATGTTTTTTGTTTGGCATACATTTTAAGTGAGAAGTCTGACTCTCGGCGCAATGCCGAGAGCGTGGAATTGCCCAGTAGTTAAGGTTCATTGTTGACGAAGTGGTTAAAAAGTTATAGTTCTTGCCTGCAGGGCCAGAAGTTTATCCAGATGCTCTTCGTCCTGCTGCAGCTTCTCCTCCCTGCGCCGGGCGTTTATCTCCTGCTGCCTGCGCAGCTGCTGGGCGCGTCTCTCCTGCCTCTCCTCCACACTCACCACGCCGCCCAGAACCTTGGCAGAGTAGGGCAGCTGCATGCGGTGCACCTCCTGCTCATAGAACTCTGCACTGCACCTCTTCTCCAGCTGAGGGACACCGAGAGAGAGAGGCAATGAATCACATATGCAGTACCAGTCAAATGATTTATTTAGAATTCAAGGCACACTTAACCAGCATGGCTACCACAGCATTCTGCAGCGATACGCCATCCCATCTGGTTTGCGCTTAGTGGGACTATCATTTGTTTTTCAACAGGACAATGACCCAACACACCTCCAGGCTGTGTAAGGGCTATTTGACCAAGAAGGAGAGTGATGGAGTGCTGCATCAGATGACCTGACCTCCACAATCATCCGATCTCAACCCAATTGAGATGGTTTGGGATGAGTTGGACCGCAGAGTGAAGGAAAAGCAGCCAACAAGTGCTCAGCATATGTGGGAACTCCTTCAAGACTGTCGGAAAAGCATTCCAGGTGAAGTTGGTTGAGAAGAATGCCAAGAGTGTGCAAAGCTGTCATCAAGGCAAAGGGTGGCTACCTTGAAGAATCTAAAATATAAAATATATTTTGATTTGTTTAACACTTTTTTGGTTCCTACATGATTTCATGTGTTATTTCATAGTTTTTATGTCTTCACTATTATTCTACAATGTAGAAAATAGTCAAAAATAAAGAAAAACCCTTGAATGAGTAGGTGTGTCCAAACTTTTGACTGGTACTGTAAAGCAAAGCACCACATACTGTTTCATACAATCTCAATACATCTCTCTGGCCCCATGGCAGGCAGACCTTGGTGGTAGTCTGTGGCTGTGTAGCTGTGTTCGTGGAGCAGCTCCTCCATGCGGCTGAGGGTGACGGCGGCCAGGTAACCAGGGTACTTCAGCTGGAGCAGACGCTGGGAGGCCAACTGGCTCCCGCCCACGTTCACACGCATCCAGCCTGAGGAAACGCCAGAGGAAAGCATGTAACAAAGTGTGTGGCATGTGTTAAACTAGGTGCATCTGATGAGATAGCAGCTACATCTGTTGGTTATTTTCCCAACTCCTGTAGCATGACAACAAACAATAGAGGAATCGGCTAAAGAATAGACAGATCTGGCTACCTGGTTGAGTATGAGGGGAGTCACCTAAAACCACGTTACTGTGTCTTACCTTCCATTGATAACAGGTAGGATGTGAGAGCAGTGTTAGCCGGAGGACAGGACAATGCTGATGTGTGGGGGGGTGACGTTGCAGAGAGTGTTGTTGTAGTAGAAGCTGTACAGGCTATCCACCCCATAGGATACATGAGGGACTCTGTAGCACTCAAAGAGCAGCACTGACATCATCTGGCGACTGTGCAGCGGGTTGCAGGGCGCCTCTGTGGAGAGAAACCACATCAGAAGGAGCAGCTATCTAGTTAGCTAACGTTACCTTTGTCCGCGTAAGTTGTATTCAAGAGTGAGAAGGCAGAACAGCCAACAGGACAAGCAACAAAGAAAATGTGGAAAACAACTTGAACACCTCACATCAGCGCTAACTCAGAGGTGGCTGAATCGAACATCAGCTCCTGCATCTCGAAGTTTACAACCACATTTCGGTCGAACTGGCTTTTCAGGAGCCATCGCAAAGGCTCGAGATGTCATTGCCGATTTGGGTTTCACTGCGCTCTGATCTCGCCGCCACGGATTTGAACAGAAGCCGCGGTGCGCCTAGTTCGTCCCCTTTGCATGTTCAACCGGCCCTCCATTGAAAATAGCCGTTATCTATTACCATCGGGACCGGTGTTGTTTGTAAGCATTCGGCAGTTATTTAGAAAATCGTATCGGGAGATGATTTGTAGTCTTGAAATGAAAATATCTTGCAAGTTGTGTCTGTTTTGGAAGTCATTTTGAAAGGGTGTTACTACAAAATACGGCCGATTCGAAAGCTTGTGTCAGCATCCAAACTTTCCGGGATGCTCAGAACATTTTGACAAGGTAACAATACTTTTATCAACCTCTACGGGATCGGTGTCCCGTATACGGGACGGTTGAGCTAACGTGCGCTAATGTGATTAGCATGACTATTGTAAGTAACAGCAAACCTTCCAGGACATAGACATGTCTTATATTGGCAGAAAGCTTACATTCTTGGTAATCTAACTGCACTGTCCATTTTACAGTAACTATTACAGTGAGAAAATACCAGGCTATTGTTTGAGAAGAGTGCACAACAACAAAAAACTTGTCACGGCAACTGGTTTGATACATTCACCTCTGAAGGTAAATAATGTACTTACATTCAGTAATCTTGCTCTAATTTGTCATCCTAAGGGTCCCAGAGATAAAAATGTAGCATAGTTTTGTTTGATAAAATCAATTTTTATTTTCAAATGTAGGAACTGGGTTCTACAGTTTGAACCCCTGCTGTCTCTGGCGCCACACCCACCCCGCCCGGCCATCTAGATGTGTGAAAGTTAGTGTATAAGCTAGTGATCCATCATGTATGACATTCCTGGGAGTGTGTAAACTTACATTTTGTATTACCATATAATTTTTGTATGTTCTCTATAGTTATGTACTTGAAAATGTATCAATTGACCAATTCGGCACATTTGGGCAGACTTGATACAAAATAGTCCAGTATTGCAACGCTTCACTGGATCAATCAGAAACTTTGCACACACACTGCTGCCATCTAGTGGCCAAAATCTAAATTGCGCCTAAACTGCAATATTATATTGTGGCTTTCTCTTGCATTTCAAAGATAATGGAACAAAAAAATAAATAGAAAACACATGTTTTTTTGTTTGTACTATCTTTTACCAGATCTAATGTGTTATATTCTCCTAAATTAATTTAAAAGTGTTTCCTTTCAAATGGTATCAAGAATATGCATATCCTTGCTTCAGGTCCTGAGCTACAGGCAGTTAGATTTGGGTATGTAATTTTAGGGAAAATGGGAAAAAAGGGTCTGATCCTTAAGAGGCTTTAGGTGAAGGCAGTTCAATGTTAAAATATGTATTTATTACACCCTCTATTATAGTAGATCCCCTAACAACTATTGTTTTAGGACTATGTATTTATAAATTCTGTAGCCTATTTACTGGCATCTGTCAGTGTCATTTACTGGCGTTTTTATTTTGTTTTTACATGGATGCATGGCTTTATCTACAGTATTTTTTGTTTCCTCAATGAACATGTTAATGTGAGTACAGACTGGGTGTGATAACCTACTGTACGACCCAGAACCCTTTTACAGTAGGACTAATGCATTAAAGACCCCATCCATGAATGAGTGTTTGCCACAAGAGGGGGCAATGAAAGCTGGTCTGCTGCATTTGAGATGAATATGCATCAAACAAAGCATGAATTAATCTTTTCGGCATTCTGAATTAAGTCCAGGCAGACATGATGAGCTACTCCTATCAATCTATTTTTATGGTTATATGACATCCTATCCCTATCAACCCCTATATCTGAAAAGGCCTTGATTTATTTTGGTCTGGCACTGACAGTATTACTGTCAATTGTCTGGGCAAAGTGGAGCCTCAGCTGGTGATATATAGGGTGCCTTTGGCACTGACAATAGACACTCCACCACCAAACGGTCTGGCCCCTATCACTCCATCGGTAAGGGGTCACATTAAGATTATCTATCGTTCTTCCCTTCTGAATCAGTATCAGCCCATAACTAGAAACACCATTTAGGGTCCTGTGTTTTGGGCTACCATGTCACATGATTTTAAAGCTGCAATATGTAACTTTCTGGGCGCCCCGACCAAATTCACATAGAAATCTGAGTTATAGATCTGTCATTCTCATTGAAAGCAAGTCTAAGAAGCGGTAGATCTGTTCTATGTGTGGCAGTGGAGGCTGGTGGGAGGATCTATAGGAGGACGGGCTAATTGTAATGGCTGGAATGGAATAAATGGAACGGAGACAAGCATGTGGTTTCCATATGTTTGATTTGTTTGATACCATTCCATTAATTCCATTCCAGCCATTACAATGAGCCCGTCCTCCTATAGCTCCTCCCACCAGCCTCCTCTGATGTGCGCTATTTCTATGCTTCCTGCTCTTAAGTTTTGTTTTTGCGTCTTTTACTTTCGGTTTTGTACACCAGCTTATTGAAAATATATTCAAATCAAATTTTATTTGTCACATATACGTATTTAGCAGAAGTTATTGCGGGTGTAGGGAAATGCTTGTGTTTCTAGCTCTGACAGTGCAGTAATATCTAACAAGTAATATCTAACAATTTCACAACATATACCCAATACACACAAATCTAAGTAAGGAATGGAATTAAGAATATATACATAAACTCAGCAAAAAAAGAAACGTCCTCTCACTGTCAACTGCATTTATTTTCAGCAAACTTAACATCTGTAAATATTTTTATGAACATAACAAGATTCAACAACTGAGACATAAACTGAACAGGTTCCACAGACATGTGACTAACAGAAATAGAATAATGTGTCCCTGACCAAAGGGGGGTCAAAATCAAAAGTAACAGTCAGTATCTGGTGTGGCCACCAGCTGCATTAAGTACTGCAGTGCATCTCCTCCTCATGGACTGCACCAGATTTGCCAGTTCTTGCTGTGAGATGTTACCCCACTCTTCCACCAAGGCACCTGCAAGTTCCCGGACATTTCTGGGGGGAATGGCCCTAGCCCTCACCCTCCGATCCAACAGGTCCCAGACGTGCTCAATGGGATTGAGATCCGGGCTCTTCGCTGGCCATGGCAGAACACTGACATTCCTGTCTTGCGGGAAATCACACACAGAACGAGCAGTATGGCTGGTAGCATTGTCATGCTGGAGGGTCATGTCAGGATGAGCCTGCAGGAAGGGTACCACATGAGGGAGGAGGATGTCTTCCCTGCCTTACAACAGGCCTACAAGCCCTCAGTCCAGCCTCTCTCAGCCTATTGCGGACAGTCTGAGCACTGATGGAGGGATTGTGGCCACATCTGCAGTCCTCATGCCTCCTTGCAGCATGCCTAAGGCACGTTCACGCAGATGAGCAGGGACCCTGGGCATCTTTCTTTTGGTGTTTTTCAGAGTAAGTAAAAAGGCCTCTTTAGTGTCCTAAGTTTTCATAACTGTGACCTTAATTGCCTACCGTCTGTAAGCTGTTAGTGTCTTAACGACCGTTCCACAGGTGCATGTTCATTAATTGTTTATGGTTCATTGAACAAGCATGGGAAACAGTGTTTAAACCCTTTACAATGAAGATCTGTGAAGTTATTTGTTTTTTTATGAATTATCTTTGAAAGACAGGGTCCTGAAAAAGGGACATTTCTTTTTTTGCTGAGTTTATATGGACGAGCAATGACAGAGCCTTCTGGATGATAGTGGGTTGAACAGGCAGTGGCTCGTGTGGTTGATGTCCTTGATGATCTTTTTGGCCTTCCTGTGACATCGGGTGCTGTAGGTGTCCTGGAAGGCGGGTAGTTTACCCCCGGTAATGCGTTGGGCAGACCGCACCACCCTCTGGAGAGCCCTGCGGTTGCGGGCGTTGCAGTTGCCGTACCAGGCGGTGATACAGCCCGACAGGATGCTCTCAATTGTGCATCTGTAAAAGTTTGTGAGGTGCCAAGCCACAATTCTTCAGCCTCCTGAGGTTGAAGAGGCTCTGTTGCGCCTTCTTCACCACACTGTCTGTGTGGGTGGACCATTTCAGTTTGCCAGTGATGTGTACGCCAAGGAACTTGAAGCTTTCCACCTTCTCCACTGCGGTCCCGTCGATGTGGATTGGGGGGTGCACCCTCTGCTGTTTCCTGAAGTCCACGATCATCTCCTTTGTTTTGTTGACGTTGAGTGTGAGGTTATTTTCCTGGAACCACACTCCCAGAGCCCTCACCTCCTCCCTGTAGGCTGTCTCGTCATTGTTGGTAATCAAGCCTACTACTGTTGTGTCGTCTGCAAACTAGATGATTGAGTTGGAGGCTTGCTTGGCCACGCAGTCATGGGTGAACAGGGAGTACAGGAGTGGGCTGAGCACGCACCCTTGTGTGGCCCCAGTGTTGAGGATTAGCGAAGTGGAGGTGTTGTTTCCTACCTTCACCACCTGGGGGCGGCCCGTCAGGAAGTTCATGACCCAGTTGCACAAGGCGGGGTTCAGACTCAGGGCCTCGAGCTTAATGATGAGCTTGGATGGTACTATGGTGTTGAATGCTGAGATATAGTCAATGAACAGCATTCTTGCATAGGTATTCCTCTTGTCCAGATGGGATAGGGCAGTGTGCAGTGTGATAGCGATTGCATCGTCTGTGGATCTATTGGGGCAGTAAGCAAATTGAAGTGGGTCTAGGGTGACAGGTAAGGTAGAGGTGATATGATCCTTGACTCTCAAAGCACTTCATGATGACAGAGGTGAGTGCTACAGGGCAATCGTCATTTAGTTCAGTTACCTTTTCTTTCTTGGGTACAGGAACAATGGTGGCCATCTTGAAGCATGTGGGGACAGCAGACTGGGATAGAGAGAGATTGAATATGTCCATAAACACACCAGCCAGCTGGTCTGCGCATGCTCTGAGGACGCGGCTAGGTATGCCGTCTGGGCCGGCAGCCTTGCGAGGGTTAACATGCTTAAATGTCTTACTCACGTCGGCCACGGAGAAGGAGAGCCACAGTCCTTGGTAGTGGGCCGCACGTCGGTGGCACTGTGTTATCCTCAAAGTGGGCGAAGAAGGTGTTTAGCTTGTACGGAAGCAAGACGTCGGTGTCGGCGACATGGCTGGTTTTCCTTTTGTAGGCACTTTTGTAGTTAAGTGCCTATTTCACAGCGGTTTAGATGGTACAATTATTCTCTACACTATGCATTGCTTTTTTGTCACATAAACTGAAATTAGGCGAACTATTATAATTTTTGCAACCAGGAAATGGCGGAGCAATTTCTGCATATTGTACCTTTAACCTTTATTTTAAGCCTTTTCCATAAATTAGAATTACACCAAAAATGTAAGGAATAATTGTCTGAGGATGGTGCTGGACCATCTGACATAAAAATAAATAGTGACAGTTTGATGAAAAAGCTTTAAATAAAGGTTAAAATCCAGGTCATGTAACATGATTGTCCAAAACACAGGTCCCTTCATGCTGCCTCCTTTCAGCAATAGTGTATCATGAGCAAGTCAATAAGAGGAGTACTTGGCATTCACCTATGCATTTTCCGTGCCACAATTGTTACAAAACCACAGAATTATGCTCAAGGGTCTTACCTATCAGATCATTCATGCATCATAAAATCCTTTAATTTAGAGACAACAGGCATATTCCCTGTGTAATTGTCATGCGACGTGTATGCGGTAGCGAAGTCAAAAGCAGGACACAGAGCGGCTGGCAACGTTATTTACTGAACACAGTAAAATCAACGTACACAACAACAAACCTCCAAAACAGGGAGGAAAGCACAAAGACCCGTACATACACGAACTGCCGGAATGACAACAAACAATAACACACAAAATACCAAATGAGAGACAGGGGTAAATATAGGGAATACAATCAAACATAATGGGGAACAGGTGTAAACAATAAAGACTAAACAAGACAAACACCGAAACATCGATCGGCAGCAGCTAGTACTCCGGGGACGACTGTCACGATCGTCGAAGGAGGAGGACCAACGCGCAGCGTTCTTTGCAAACATATTATTTAATTAGAAAGATAACACGAACAAAAACAACAAACGATACGTGAAGTCCAACGGTACTAACACAAGCCACACTGGAACAAGATCCCACAAAGAACATATGAAAACAGCCTACCTAAGTATGGCTCCCAATCAGAGACAACAAGCAACAGCTGCCTCTGATTGGGAACCACCCTGCCCAACATAGATCTATACGATCTAGAACAGAAACCAAACATAGAAAACACAACATAGAAGCTACACAGTGAAAACTAAACATAGAAAATCCACACCCTGGATCAACATTTCAGTCCCCAGAGCCAGGGCGTGACAACGACGAATGCCGAAGCCTGCCCGAGCAAGGAGGAGGAGCAGCCTCGGCTGAATCCGTGACAGTACCCCCCCCTTGACGCGCGGCTCCAGCCGTGCACCGACCCCGGCCTCGGGGACGGCCAGAAGGATGCGGAGCAGGGTGAGTCGGATGACTCCGGTGGAAATCCCTCAACAGGGAGGGATCTAGGATGTCCCTCCTAGGGACCCAGCACCGTTCCTCCGGACCGTACCCCTCCCACTCCATGAGATACTGCAGACCCCCCATCCGACGCCTCGAATCCATGATGGAACGGACTGAGTACGCCGGAGCCCCCTCGATGTCTAGTGGGGGCGGAGGAGCCTCTCGTATCTCATTCCACTCCAGGACCAGCTACCACCGGCCTGAGGAGAGACACATGGAATGAGGGGTTAATGCGGTAATTAATGGGCAGTTGTAACCTATAACATACCTTGTTCAATCTCCTCAGGACTTTAAATGGCCCCACAAACCGCCGACCCAGCTTCCGGCAGGGCAGGCGAAGGGGCAGGTTTCGGGTCGAGAGCCAGACCCGATCTCCCGGTGCATAAACCGGACCCTCACTGCGGTGGCGATCGGCGCTCGCCTTTTGCCGTCTGATAGCCCGCTGCAGATGGACATGTGCAGCGTTCCATGTTTCCTCCGAACGCCGAAACCACTCATCCACCGCAGGAGCTTCGATCTGGCTCTGATGCCAGGGTGCCAGAACCGGCTGATAACCCAACACACACTGAAAAGGCATAAGATTAGTGGAGGAGTGGCGGAGTGAGTTTTGGGCTATCTCTGCCCAGGGGATATACCCCGACCACTCCTCCTGCCGGTCCTGGCAATAGGACCTCAGAAACCTACCCACATCCTGGTTTACTCTCTCCACCTGCCCATTACTCTCAGGGTGAAAACCCGAGGTAAGGCTAATCGAGACCCCCAAACGTTCCATAAACGCCCTCCAGACTCTAGAGGTGAACTGGGGACCCCGATCAGACACTATATCCTCAGGCACCCCGTAGTGCCGGAAGACGTGAGTAAACAGGGCGTCGGCCGTCTGTAGGGCTGTAGGAAGACCTGGCATAGGAATGAGACGGCAGGCCTTAGAAAACCGTTCCACAACGACCAAGATCGTGGTATTCCCCTGGGAGGGGGGAAGGTCCGTGACAAAATCCACCGATAGGTGAGACCACGGCCGTTGTGGAATGGGTAGAGGTTGTAACTTCCCTCTGGGCAAGTGTCTAGGCGCCTTACACTGGGCGCACACCGAGCAGGAAGAAACGTAAACCCTCACGTCCCTAGCTAAGGTGGGCCACCAGTACTTCCCGCTAAGGCAGTGCACCGTCCGACCAATACCAGGATGACCAGAGGAGGGTGACATGTGAGCCCAATATATCAGTCGATCACGGACCTCGAGCGGCACGTACCTCCGCCCCTCTGGACACTCTGGGGGAGTAGGGTCGGCACGTAACGCCCGCTCGATTTCCGCATCGACCTCCCACACCACCGGTGCCACTAGACAAGACTCCGGCAGTATGGGAGTGGGCTCAATGGACCTCTCCTCTGTGTCATATCGTCGGGACAGGGCGTCTGCCTTAGCGTTCTGTGACCCTGGTATATAAGTGAGCTTAAATAAAAACCGGGCAAGAAACATGGCCCACCTAGCCTGACGAGGGTTCAGTCTCCACGCTGCCCGGATGTACTCCAGGTTACGA
The DNA here is from genome assembly GCF_020615455.1 of Coregonus clupeaformis. NCBI lineage: Eukaryota > Metazoa > Chordata > Actinopteri > Salmoniformes > Salmonidae > Coregonus > Coregonus clupeaformis. Next base: position 1,627,770 of record NW_025533467.1, read on the forward strand.
TGGTCAGTCAGAATGAGAAAAGGGTGTTTAGCCCCCTCAAGCCAATGCCTCCACACCTTCAGGGCTTGAACCACCACTAGCAGCTCCCTGTCCCCCACGTCATAATTGCGTTCCGCCGGACTGAGCTTCTTGGAATAGAACGTGCACCAGGTTGTAAGCGCTCCTGAGATCCAATTTTGTGAAGAATCGCGCCCTGTGTAATGACTCCGTCACACTAGCAATCAGAGGGAGAGGATAGCTGTATTTGATTGTAATCTGATTGACCACGGTAATCAATACACAGGCGTAAACCCCCATCCTTCTTCTTCACAAAAAAGAAACTCGAGGACGCAGGGGAAGTGGACGGCCTTATGTATCCCTGTCTCAGATATTCGGTGACATACAGTGGGGAAAAAAAGTATTTAGTCAGCCACCAATTGTGCAAGTTCTCCCACTTAAAAAGATGAGAGAGGCCTGTAATTTTCATCATAGGTACACGTCAACTATGACAGACAAAATGAGGAAAAAAAATCCATAAAATCACATTGTAGGATTTTTAATGAATTTATTTGCAAATTATGGTGGAAAATAATTATTTGGTCATTAACAAAAGTTTCTCAATACTTTGTTATATACCCTTTGTTGGCAATGACACAGGTCAAACGTTTTCTGTAAGTCTTCACAAGGTTTTCACACACTGTTGCTGGTATTTTGGCCCATTCCTCCATGCAGATCTCCTCTAGAGCAGTGATGTTTTGGGGCTGTCGCTGGGCAACACGGACTTTCAACTCCCTCCAAAGATTTTCTATGGGGTTGAGATCTGGAGACTGGCTAGGCCACTCCAGGACCTTGAAATGCTTCTTACGAAGCCACTCCTTCGTTGCCCGGGCGGTGTGTTTGGGATCATTGTCATGCTGAAAGACCCAGCCACGTTTCATCTTCAATGCCCTTGCTGATGGAAGGAGGTTTTCACTCAAAATCTCACGATACATGGCCCCATTCATTCTTTCCTTTACACGGATCAGTCGTCCTGGTCCCTTTGCAGAAAAACAGCCCCAAAGCATGATGTTTCCACCCCCATGCTTCACAGTAGGTATGGTGTTCTTTGGATGCAACTCAGCATTCTTTGTCCTCCAAACACGACGAGTTGAGTTTTTACCAAAAGGTTCTATTTTGGTTTCATCTGACCATATGACATTCTCCCAATCCTCTTCTGGATCATCCAAATGCACTCTAGCAAACTTCAGACGGGCCTGGACATGTACTGGCTTAAGCAGGGGGACACGTCTGGCACTGCAGGATTTGAGTCCCTGGCGGCGTAGTGTGTTACTGATGGTAGGCTTTGTAACTTTGGTCCCAGCTCTCTGCAGGTCATTCACTAGGTCCCCCCGTGTGGTTCTGGGATTTTTGCTCAACGTTCTTGTGATCATTTTGACCCCACAGGGTGAGATCTTGCGTGGAGCCTCAGATCGAGGGAGATTATCAGTGGTCTTGTATGTCTTCCATTTCCTAATAATTGCTCCCACAGTTGATTTCTTCAAACCAAGCTGCTTACCTATTGCAGATTCAGTCTTCCCAGCCTGGTGCAGGTCTACAATTTTGTTTCTGGTGTCCTTTGACAGCTCTTTGGTCTTGGCCATAGTGGAGTTTGGAGTGTGACTGTTTGAGGTTGTTGACAGGTGTCTTTTATACTGATAACAAGTTCAAACAGGTGCCATTAATACGGGTAACGAGTGGAGGACAGAGGAGCCTCTTAAAGAAGAAGTTACAGGCATGTGAGAGCCAGAAATCTTGCTTATTTGTAGGTGACCAAATACTTATTTTCCACCAGTATTTGCAAATAAATTCATAAAAAATCCTACAATGTGATTTTCTGCATTTTTTTTCTCAATTTGTCTGTCATTGTTGACGTGTACCTATGATGAAAATGACAGGCCTCTCTCATCTTTTTAAGTGGGAGAACTTGCACAATTGGTGGCTGACTAAATACTTTTTTCCCCCACTGTATGTCTCCATAGCTGCCGTCTCCTCCTGAGACAGAGGATACACATGACTACGAGGAAGCGCAGCGCCTACCTGGAGGTCTATCGCACAATCCCCCTGTCGATGAGGTGGTAATTGAGTCGCCTTCTTTTTACAGAAGGCGAGTGCCAAATCGGCATACTCAGGAGGAATGTGCATTGTGGGAATTTGGTTCGGACTTTCCACCGTCGTTGCCCCTACGGAAACACCTACACACCGCCCGACACACTGATCAGACCATCCCTTGAGAGCCCTCTGTTGCCATGAAATGTTGGGGTCATGAGATGTTAACCAGGGAAGCCCCAACACCACGGGAAACGCAGGAGAGTCAATCAAATACAACTGTATAATCTCCTCATGGCCCTCCTGCGTCTTCATCTTAAGTGGCGCTGTGACCTCCCTAATCAATCCCGACCCCAAAGGGCGGCTATCTAGGGCATGGATGGGGAAGGGCACATCAACTGGTACAATAGGAATCCCTAACTTATACGTGAACCTGCGATCGATAAAATTCCCAGCTGCGCCTGAATCTACTAGCGCCTTATGCTGGGAGTGAGAAGAAACCTCGGGAAACACAACTTTAATACACATATGTACAACAGAGAGCTCTGGGTGAGTTGGGTGCTTACTCACCTGGAATGACTCATCAGTGTGTTGCATACTGCCTCGATTCCTAGGAGACCCTCCCCAGCACCCAACCGCAGTGTGACCTCTGCGGCCACAGTTGGTGCAGGGGACGGCCTCTCTCCTGGTCTCTCTCCTTGTCTCCCTAGCACCAGCACCCCCGAGCTCCATAGGGCTCGGCTCGGAAGTGCTGGGGGATGGAATGGACGGCCCCAACTCCGGACGTCCGCGGGTAGCCAACAGGGTATCTAGGCGAATCGACATGTCCACCAGCTGATCGAAACTTAGGTTGGTGTCCCTGCAGGCCAACTCCCGACGAACGTCCTCCCTTAGGCTGCACCTGTAGTGGTCGATGAGGGCCCTCTCATTCCATCCCGCATTGGCAGCCAGAGTCCGGAAGTCCAGTGCGAATTCCTGCGCGCTCCTCTTCCCCTGTCTGAGGTGGAACAGACGCTCACCCGCCGCCTTCCCCTCTGGGGATGATCGAACACCGCCCTGAAGCGGCGGGTGAACTCTGCATAGTTGACTGTAGCGGCGTCTATTCCCCCCCACTCGGCGTTGGCCCACTCCAGTGCCTTGCCGGACAGACAGGAGATGAGGGCGGACACGCTCTCGTATCCCGAGGGCACCGGGTGGATGGTTGCCAGGTAGAGTTCCACTTGGAGCAGGAAACCCTGACACCCGGCCGCGGTGCCATCATAAGCCCTCGGGAGCGAGAGCCGAATCCCACTGGACTCCGGAGGTGAAGCGATGGGTATAGCTGATGGTGGTGGTATCGTTGGAGGAGGTGTGGGCAAACCTCCTCTTTCCCATCGCCTCAAGGTGTTCATCACCCCTTCCATGGCGGTGCCAAGATCCTGGATCATGGCCGCTTGTTGGATAACGCGCTCCTCCAGTGATCCCGCTGGCACCGCCGCTCCTGCTGACTCCATGTCGTGGTGTGTTATTCTGTCATGCGACGTGTATGCGGTAGCGAAGTCAAAAGCAGGACACAGAGTGGCTGGCAACGTTATTTACTGAACACAGTAAAATCAACGTACACAACAACAAACCTCCAAAACAGGGAGGAAAGCACAAAGACCCGTACATACATGAACTGCCGGAATGACAACAAACAATAACACACAAAATACCAAATGAGAGACAGGGGTAAATATAGGGAATACAATCAAACATAATGGGGAACAGGTGTAAACAATAAAGACTAAACAAGACAAACACCGAAACAACAATCGGCAGCAGCTAGTACTCCGGGGACGACGAACGCCGAAGCCTGCCCGAGCAAGGAGGAGGAGCAGCCTCGGCTGAATCCGTGACAGTAATCAAACAAATGGTGGATACATTCCATATTTATTTCAGGCCAGGGACTTGATTGGCGGGTTAGCACAGATTTGGGAGCAGGGAATGCTGTAGCTTGATGCTGTGTCATTGAATCAGAGGCATAGTTCACTGCTCAGGCACAAAGCTCTAGTCAGTCGGATTCCTCTAATGTTAATAAGCAGATTTAGGTCATCTCCCACATAGGCTCCCAGAAGGCAAGACGTGACATTGTACCTCTGTCCCTAACACTGGGAATCTTTGCTTGTTGTGCATGTCATATCGTGATGAGCTGCAGAGAAACAATTAGGCCACAAGCGCTTTAGGACTGCCATGATGCAGCTCCTCCATTTTGTAGAAGCAGGGTAGAGAGATCCTAATTAGCTTGTCATCAGCTGTCATATGCAAGTGTTTCTGCAAGACTCTTAAGACATTTATTGGGTTATTGTCATGTTACTACTATGTTAATATTATCATTCTTATAATTTAGTTGTGGAAGTAGAATAGCAATGTTATGATTGTCAGTAGCTAAAAGGCTCCTCTTTCCTGCTGCAACTCTCTTTGTGCTGATCATGAGATGAAATGGTGAAATGTCCATTTGAATCTTTGCATGCAGGACTGGTGAAATAAAAAGAGAACCTCCAACTATCTGTGACATAAATGAATGAGGGGAAGGGAACACAGTTTACATAATAGGCTGAGGCTTGCATGGAGATTCCTACTGCTGCCTCTGATATTTACATTTGAGTAATTTAAAAGCTGCTCTTATCCAGAGTAACTAGGGTTAAGTGCTTTGCTCAAGGGCACATCGACAGATTTTTCATCTTGTTGGCTCGGAGATTCAAACCAGCGACCTTTCAGTTACTGGCCCAATGCTCTTAACCGCTAGGTTACCTGATATCAGAGCCACAGCAGCAAACCAAACGCCCTGCAACCCCTAAACACTCCCCTGCCCCCTCACACACAGAGACTGTCACTACCACTCTCTTCAGTCTCAAGCCCTGTAAGCATAACAGATATTTTTGGGCCATAGAGTGATTAATGTGTTTGTGCACCTGTCACTTTGCATGTATCCCTGGGTGTGTAGTGTCTGTGTATGCGTAAAATGTGTTCATGTTTCATAGTGGATCCAAGCAAAGATTTCAAAATTCTCTGTGTGTGTGTTTATTTATTTATTCCTATGTAAATTGCATGTCCTTGTGGACCATTTAGTATAAGCAGCAGATTGCATTTCTCTATTCTAAACAAAAATGCTCAATTTTTTCTCAATCCAGGAGGCTATATTTTTATTAGATCCCTTCCCATTGTTAGGGCTCTAGATTGGCTCCAGTGGCTTCCCTCTTCACCCAGTGGGGCTTTCAGACAGACAACCTGTGTTCCTTTGAGTCTTGCCAACCAATTATTGTGGCCATGGCAACTATCTGAGACTATTGCCCCCAGTTGGTACATGTTAGCAGGTTGTAAGCCTTCAGTATCTCTCCCCCTTCAGACATCCCTCTCTCATCTTTGCTGAATTAAACTTTGCCTCTGTAACCCAAAGCTAAATTGGTCACCACAGCAAGCAATTTGATGCCATCTCAATAATTATATGCCTGAAAATCTATTTCTTGTGAAGTTCCAAATGTGCAAATACAGATAGAGAACAAAATGTTTTTGTGTTCAGAAGATTAGAAGCACATTTCACTAGAATTCAAAACCTTGTTTCATTATGAAGGTGCAGTGCTGTTAATGTTAATCCAGTTGAGTGTGTGTGTGTGTGTGTGTGTGTGTGTGTGTGTGTGTGTGTGTGTGTGTGTGTGTGTGTGTGTGTGTGTGTGTGTGTGTGTGTGTGTGTGTGTGTGTGTGTGTGTGTGTGTGTGTGTGTGTGTGTGTGTGTGACATTTGCAGCCTATCCTCTGTCCCAGCCCAGGATTTTGCACATGATGGGGGAGGGAGGTTTAGTCACTGAGATGCCCCAAGGACTCTCCCGGGAATATTCTTTCCTCACTGTCCTCACACACACACGCATGCAAGCACACATACATACACAAACACACACACACACACTGTGCATGCCTGAACACAAATGGCAGCTGGCAAAGCAGCCTAAGCCTAGCATGAAAATATGGGAACTTTCTCTCTCCTCTGCGTTGATGCTAAATGTAGAGCTCTCCTCGTCTTTCACGTTTTTGTCTCTTATAGTCTTCGACCAATGCACAATTCAACATACATTATTATGTAATGCATTTCCCATCAGTCTGTCCACTTGCTATTCTCACTCTGTGCAAAGACTAAACTGTTCATAATGTATTCCAACAGAAGGAAATATTAGAAATGCCTTGCACACGCAGGCACCAAAACCTGATGACAGTGATAATGTAATGCGTCGTGACATGTCGGAACCGATTAGAAGAGAAAGGATAAGGTGCCTCTTAACATCTGAGGGATTACAGTTGGAGGCATCAAATGTTACCGTGATTTTTTCTTCTGCATTTTCTAACATATTTCTGCTCTTTAATGTCATATCGTAATTTGGGAGTTCTAAAGTAGACGCACATGACACGGCATGTGTTTAATGAGGAATAGAATGCCATGCCTTTTCCAGACAACCGACATGAGATATTATCCTATATAGGCCTGCATTTGGTTTCCTGGCCAGATGTGTAGTTGATCTAACCATGAGGAATTTGCTAACGCTGTGTAGATCTACATTGGAAATAGCTTGTCAAACAACAGGGGACATTTAAAAAATGACTAGGCAATTACAGACGGTTATAGCCAATATGCGCAAATGCAAGGCGCTGTCCAAGGTTCTGCAATGCTGAAATTAGTTGCATTTTCTCATGAAGATGCATGCGGGTCGTGGTCTCTAATTTATCAGCTGAATAAACATGGAGTTTATTCAATTTAAAGTATCTGCTCCCATGAACAAAAATGTATTTAGGCTACACAGATAAGCTAATCAATTAAAATAATCGGGAAACAAATTAGACAAGATTATTAATTTTTTAAAGATTGTTTTTATATAAATTCTGCCAAATAAAAAAGAATGTAAGTGCTGGCTATACTCAAAGGGGCATGAAACAAAACGTTGGATCCAAATTCTTATAGCGAATAATCTAAAAGACAAACAGAAATAATTTTAATAATGCTATTGATGTTACAGCTAGGTTAGAGCTACGATTTATTTATCCATTTACACCTCTATGTATTTTTGCATTAGGAATAAAAAGACACAGTGTGTGTGTGAGATATAGGCTTATTAATGTTGCGCAGTCTAACTCACTGTCTAATTTTTCAACGAACATATGCGTCTGCAATTATAAACTACACCTTTATGAAACTGATAATACATCTGCCAGATCAACATAATATGAACATGCTTAGTGTCATTATATCATAACGAAAAATATTGAAACAAATGATCGATCAAATTCAAAAACGAATTTGAAAAGAAAATAAATTGAATTAGGTCTAATCAAATATGCAAAATGAGCTTAATCGAATAAAGCACAAATATTTTGTATAAATAAAGGGTAAGAGCTAGCATCCATGCCTCTGGTAACGAAATACTACACCCCTTTATCCCTCTAAAATCTCAAAGCAATATTCTAAACGTAATAAAATGACCATTTTGTCCTTGGTCTTAGGCTACTGCAGAGAATTTGCGCCAGTGAGGGGGTCATAATTGTGTCATAGGATGCGTCTCTATCTCTCTCTCTCTCTCTCTCTCTCTCTCTCTCTCTCTCTCTCTCTCTCTCTCTCTCTCTCTCTCTCTCTCTCTCTCTCTCTCTCTCGCTCGCTCTCTCTCTCTCTCTCTCTCTCTCACACAGACACACACACACACCCGCTTCAAAATCATGACGGGTTTTTGCCTGCTGAGCAAGTCATTGCATTGGCAGTCTACGAGGACACGTGCCCAGTCCCGCTGTGACACACAGATTCCATCGCTCGTGGTTTGCGCAACAGCTGAGTGCAACATCCGAATCAAAACGGACAACTTAATGGAGAGGTCACAAACAGAGACATTCGATCATATTCAGCAGTTTAGAAGAACCAACTTGACCAATTTGAATTAGGAGGATTTTTTTTGCATCATTACTTCTGAAGCCAAGAAAGTGCAGGAGGGATTTGAAAGTGCCATGTTTAATCAAGACCAACAGACGGGATTTTAACGCGAGCCTGTGTGGATGTAACGGTTGGACAGCGGTTAAGAGCAAAGTCGAAACGTATTGGCAACTGGAATGGTTATCTTTCTCTCACAGCAGCAGCAATAGCCAAAATAGCTAATAACCACCTTGCATGTATTTATTCAAACATTTTCATATTTGATCCAATTGATATCTGAAGATTCACATTTATTTCACAACAATGGCTCACTTAATTCGACACAAGATCGGCAACAAGCTGACCAATGCGGCCAACACAGTATCCAATAAGTCTCAGGCCAAGGTAAGCGGAGTGTTCGCCAGGCTGGGCTTCCAGGCCGCTACGGATGAAGAGGGTCTGGGGTTCGTGGACTGCGATGACTTGGATTTTGAGTACAGGCAGGGGATGCAGATGGACATCATGCAGGGTGACGAGGAAGGGGGAGATATGGACGGAGGAGACGAGTTGATGGTGGGGGACAGCCACTACCAGAGAGATGGAACCGGCCCACCATCCTCCTCCTCCCTCAAGAACACTGGGGCGTGTAACGAGTTGGCATTAGAGGACAAACCCAAAATTACCTCTTGGGATGCGGGGTGGAACGTCACCAATGCCATTCAGGTAGAAATAATTTTAAGAAACACATTAACATATTGTCACTATGTCAATGTAGGCCTATTGTCAAGATAGCCTTGGAATATACGCCCATTCAGGGGACACCGATTTGCATCCTACAAAACAACTGAAACAGACCTTAAAACGACTTTAGAAATATTTTAATTGACATGTAAAAATATACTTTGAATAGGCATATTGTATGGTTTCATATTTCACAATCCTTCATTTAGAACAAATGTGTCCTAAATATTTTCATTTAATCAGAAGAGAATGTCAATTTAATTGTAAGCATGTATATAATAATTTGAGGTTTTAGAGGAAAATAGGGATTTATTCAAGATAGCCTATTTCTTATCAGCAAAAAACAGACCCCCGGTTTCCTCTCCGTCTGGAATGAATCACGGCTAAAATGGTTTGGATTAGCCTCAGGCACCATTAGGCCTACATCGTTATTCTTGATAATATTTCACAGTGGTCCTTTGTAGTTGGTAGAGCATGGAGCTTGTAACCCCAGGGTAGTGGGTTTGATTCCCGGGACCACCTATACGTAAAATGTATGCACGAATGACTGTAAGTCGATTTGGATGTAAGCGTCTGCTAAATCGTAAATGTTATTATTACAGTGGATTATACAAAATAAATACAGTCTTGATGAGGAAATATCTTAGAAATATTAGATTCTGAGCCTGGACGCTAGTCGGCTGACAGATGAATAGAGGCCTGCCTATGCTTTTCTCTCTCAACTCCAATCGTTATATTTGGTTTTTCACACGTGTATGATTATGCAAATGTCAATGTCGTTTGCTATTATTATGGGGGGGGCACTTCGATAAGAACATTTCCATTACGACTCAACTGTGCTTGTGTATCCACAGGGGATGTTCGTCCTTGGGTTACCATACGCCATTCTTCACGGAGGATACCTCGGACTCTTTCTCATCATATTTGCCGCCGTTGTATGTTGTTACACCGGAAAGATTCTTATTGCGTGTCTGTATGAAGAGAATGAGGATGGAATTCTGGTGCGCGTGAGGGACTCCTACGTGGACATCGCCAACGCGTGCTGCCAGCCACGGTTCGCGTCTCTGGGCGGACATATCGTTAACGTTGCTCAGATCATTGAGTTGGTCATGACCTGTATCCTGTATGTGGTGGTCAGCGGCAACCTGATGGTCAACAGCTTCCCCAATCTGCCGGTCTCGCAGAAGGCCTGGTCTGTAGTCGCCACGGCTGCCCTCCTGCCTTGCGCGTTCCTCAAGAGCCTTAAAGCCGTGTCCAAGTTCAGCTTGCTCTGCACCATCGCGCACTTTGTCATCAACATCCTGGTGATAGCCTACTGCCTCTCCAGAGCCCGCGACTGGGCCTGGGACAAAGTCAAGTTCTATATCGATGTCAAGAAGTTCCCCATCTCCATCGGCATCATCGTCTTCAGCTACACGTCCCAGATCTTCCTGCCGTCGCTGGAGGGGAACATGCAGAGGCCAAAGGAGTTCCACTGCATGATGGACTGGACCCACATCGGAGCCTGCGTTCTGAAGGGCCTGTTCGCTCTGGTGGCCTACTTGACTTGGGCAGATGCCACCAAAGAGGTAATCACGGACAACCTTCCGTCCACCATCAGAGCGGTGGTCAACCTGCTCCTGGTGGCCAAGGCCTTGCTTTCGTATCCGCTGCCATTCTTCGCTGCTGTAGAGGTCCTGGAGAAGTCTTTTTTCCAGGATGGAGGGCGCGCTATTTTCCCTGACTGTTACGGGCCGGGAGGACGGATTAAGTCCTGGGGACTGGGCCTCCGGTGCCTCCTTGTGGTGTTCACGTTGATCATGGCCATCTTTGTCCCGCACTTCGCACTCCTCATGGGCCTCACCGGGAGTCTTACCGGCGCCGGGTTGTGCTTCCTTCTCCCGGCTCTCTTTCATCTAAAACTGATGTGGAGGAAACTCTTATGGCACCACGTGTTCTTCGACGTCGCCATATTCGTTATAGGGGGCATATGCAGCATTTCTGGGTTTATTCACTCAGTAGAGGGGCTCATTGAGGCATTCAAATATGGAGTCGAGGAATAAGAAAGTATAAATTCAACCTCTGTAGCCCATAGGTCATACTCTCATCGATCATTGGCGCGTAATGACAGACTGATTGACAGCGCAAAAGGGAGACTGTGTAACTGTGTACTTAGTTTTTTGCCTTCGTGATAATGTGCAATAACAGACTTTACAGTCATAGTGTACAGTATTTAGTAATGAAATGTTATGTTAATTAGGAGTGGGCAATTCAGTGTCCTTGGGAAATAGATCGTCTCTGAAGCGTTGAATATGATGCATGGTCTGATCAGGCAATGTCAGGCATGTGAAAATTAGCTGTGTATAAGGCCTAACTTAGTGTGTGGGTGTCTTGATATCTGCATTGAGAATTGGTTTCTTTATGAAGATTTTTTTTTTAACTACGGAAGTGAGTGTTTTATTATCGAGCTGCTATAGAGTTAGATAATCTCATGCAGGTTCTGTCGACATAACAGAGAAAACACGCTCAGGGCACCCACGTTGGATGGTGCTATAGGATAAACATATAAGGAAATCATATATAGTGGTTTAATCAGAACATTTCGATTCGTTTTCAACCGTACTCCTTGTCGACACATTTGGTTTTTGGTGTTTCAAGTGTAATTATGGATGAAGTGAATTATTGCAGTGCAAGCAAGTGGCTCCTATGTGTTTATATGAAACGATCTGTCTTCTGTATAGTCTCCCTACCTGTTGAACGTGTTAATTGTGCTTTCATGGAATTAATCATGACTTGTAAGAAACGAGTATGTGTTGAATTAATAGATAAATAAATCGAATATTTTATGCATTATGTTCATGTCATTGTACAAGGATTAAATGTCTATCTGGAATTTGTGCATGCTCATGTATGTGCGAAAAAATAATCTATGGGTGAATAAAATCGAGGTTTTTATGGATGAATATAGTCAGTGTTTGTTTGGGGGTCTTTCAGTAAAATGGAAGCAGAAATCTGGATTAGGAATGCGGATTTGGTGTGCAGTATTATGCAAATTATCATAGAGTTACTCACCTCACCTGCACATGCGCATTGTCTGCCTATACATTTAGACTCCACATACAGTTGAAGTCGGAAGTTTACATACACTTAGGTTGGAGTCATTTCTTGTTAACAAACTATAGTTTTGGCAAGTCGGTTAGGACATCTACTTTGTGCATAACACAAGTAATTTTTCCAACAATTGTTTACAGACATTATTTCTTAAAGCTTGGTCGCAAATGGGTCTTCCAAATGAACAATGACCCCAAGCATACTTCCAAAGTTGTGGCAAAATGGCTTAAGGACAACAAAGTAAAGGTATTGGAGTGGCCATCACAAAGCTCTGACCTCAATCCTATAGAACATTTGTGGGCAGAACTGAAAAAGCGTGTGCGAGCAAGGAGGCCTACAAACCTGACTCAGTTACACCAGCTCTGTCAGGAGGAATGGGCCAAAATTCACCCAACTTATTGTGGGAAGCTTGTGGAAGGCTACCCGAAACGTTTGACCCAAGTTAAACAATTGAAAGGCAATGCTACCAAATACTAATTGAGTGTATGTAAACTTCTGACCCACTGGGAATGTGATGAAATAAATAAAAGCTGAAATAAATCATTCTCTCTACTATTATTCTGACATTTCACATTCTTAAAATAAGGTGGTGATCGTAACTGACCTAAGACAGGGAATTTTTACCAGGATTAAATGTCAGGAATTGTGAAAAACTGAGTTTGAATGTATTTGGCTAAGGTGTATGTAAACTTCCGACTTCAACTGCATGGTCTAATTTCCAATGAACTTAATTATTTTATAGCCCAAGAGACATATGAGCACTGTCAAAATAAAGGTACAAACAATATACAGTATATATTTACAGTACCAGTCAAAAGTTTGGACACACCTACTCATTCAAGGGTTTTTCTTTATTCAAGGCACACTTAACCAGCATGGCTACCACAGCATTCTGCAGTGATACACCATCCCATCTGTTTTGGGCTTAGTGGGACTATCATTTGTTTTTCAACAGGACAATGACCCAACACACCTCCAGGCTGTGTAAGGGCTATTTTACCAAGAAGGAGAGTGATGGAGTGCTGCATCAGATGACCTGGCTACTCAGTGTATATAACAATACAAACTTAACAATATCACAACACAAACATAATTAATACTTCTTTAAATTACGCCATAACATTATTCTGCACCCCCTCTTTCAGTTCCTGATTCCCAAGTTACAGTAAATAACAATCCTTCTCAGAATGAAGAATATGGATCCCACAGGTTGCTTGTTAAAGTGGACTTCTGATGCTCTCATAAGGGGCCAGCAGTGGATACTCAAGGAGTCATCCCAAGGAGTCATCAGCATACATAAAAAAACAATAAAACGACAATAAGTTAAAGACCACTCATATTTCAGGTTTTGTTGGTCGGGAGCCCGTCCATGGGCCTCTTGACCAAATGTTGGTCGAAGCCTCTGGACATCAGGGACTGTCGAGAAAAAGAGTTTAAAAAAAAATACAAAATAAAATAAACAAATAAAAGTGTATTCTTTATTCTTTGTAGGCCTAATAAATATTACAATTTAGACACTGGGTTGATGCACTATTATTCTGTTCAGTTGTTATTTGAATAAATATCTGCTACTGTATCTAGACTGGAGTGTGCTAGCTCACACCAAGATGCAGGAAAACAAAGAGCAGAGGCCTTATTTCATGGTACATTTATTTGCTATGAGCCTTATCCTGATTCTACTAAGCACTGCTATTGAAAAGTGGAGATTATAAAGCAGACCAAAAGAAAAATATAACAGTCATCAGACTGGTTTCCTGTTTTTCACACTCTACTTAGCAACAGTATATCTCACTACCACTCACCAAAGGGGATAGGTGTTCAGCAGTTTCACTTTACAATGAAACAGGAAGCTAATAGCCTATATATAAATATCACATGATTTGAGCACAGTCCCAAATCAGAACTACAGCCATTCTATCTACACTAGAGCTAGCAATCAACCTAGGTAAATTCTTCATTTTATGTTACATGCATAAATCTATAGTCTCTGTATGTATGTATCTCTTATGCAAATAATGTTAACAAAATGCTCTTTATTTGCTGATTTGCTGGATATAGTTTAAAAAAAAGAGTTGTTTATGGTATTTTATGAAAGCAGTAGTATTTCAGAGGAACAATACTGTATATCTCTCCAAAAGGGCTTTAAGCATGTTATCACTCCTAATACTGCTGCTGAATCTTACCAATCATGCCTTTGGAGAAAATCCTGCAATAAAGGCCATATTGACAAATAAAGGACTTCAATATGGTAAGAAAATGCTATTTCCTCAATTATTTTGAGTTAAAATACCAAACCAGAGAAAGTGCATTACAACAACTACTTTATTCTTGTATCCTCCAGGGTCACACATTGGGGCTGATTGGATGCAGGAGAAGATATGGAGTATGATCATACCAGATATCAGCGGTGGTGTTGACATTGGTATAGGAACAGTGCACTACGTCCTTGACGGGTACATGTTGTGGTTTTCATTTATGAAATTAAAGTAAACCATTACTGTTTATAATCTCAGAATAACGTTTAACTTAATCATCATTAGTCAAAGAACCTGCTACAGACATTTTGTGCTTTGTGCTTTGGTGGCAAAGTACCAAGAATGAGTTTGGGTCTAATATTTTGTCATAGTCTCCGAAGATGTTCTATCATTTAAAACAGTGCTATTGACACACTGCACAACATTTACATTTTTCTGTCTCCATCATCCTTCTCTCTAGAATCTCAGTGTCTGGGTGTGATGTTCCAGAGCCTTCAGTGGAGTTCTATGAGGGCGTGGGACTCAAGACTGGGATCAGTGGCTTCAGCATTTCAATGAAGGGCAATTGGCACACACGTTTTGGCATCATGTGAGTGACAGTGATCAGTTTCTGTTGTCTGATTGGTGCCTGTTTTTCTATTTTCCCATTTATGTAAACGTTCCATGCTATTGGATTATGAGGCTCAGGTACAGTATTGATGTCTGTCTCCTGAAAAGGGAGAATCTTTGTTAAATGTACTGGTAACACAACTACTGGTAACACAACTACTGGTAACACAAGGTAACACAACTACTGGTAACACAACTACGGGTAACACAAGGTAACACAACTACTGGTAACAAAACTACTGATGACAGTATAAGAGGAACTGATACACTAACTCTGTACAGAGAAGAACCTTCGAGGTTAAACATATTCTATCTGGGACCAGTCAGATAAGAATGAATAGTTCTCTCAACGGCTCTTCCTGTTTTCACATCAGAATCTTTGAGCTTTGAGGCCTGCGCCTTTTGTAATGAGTTCAAAACTAATCGAATTTCTAATAATATGATGTCTTGTCCCACTCCCTGTGTGTTTGCAGAAGCGATGGTGGCTCATTTGACCTGGCAGTGTTCAATGTGGACGTGACCTCTGTGGTGCAGTTAGGGAGTGATTACAGTGGACACATTTCTATCTCCAGTGAAAACTGTGATGCCAGGATAAGCAAAGCATCAATCACTTTCCATGGAGGAGCCAGGTATGTTTCAAAAAATGTATTTAGAGAGAGGGGGAGAGAGAAAGAGATGTATGATCATTATAATTTGGTAACCATTTTGTTAACAGTTTTATCTTCCAGCCATTTGTGACCCTTTTCCAAGATCAGATGACTGCTCTAATTGAGGAAAAAGTGAGTAAATCGATTCACCTCATGATTTGTATTCCTTATATCAGTAAATGTTCAAATTATGTGTTTTCTTTTCAAACTGACTGCATGACCATATGCTGTATATCACTGCACCCAGATCTGCCCAATGGTTGAAGAGCATGTTACAGATTTGGATCAACATCTAGCAGAAATGCAAGGTATTGCAGTAGGGAGGACAAAGAAAGAAAATAGGCTACACAAATATTCTTCCTACCAGTATTGTGGTGCTCATGGGATTTTTTTTTCTCACTACAGTGTCCTTCAAGGTCAATTCTGCTCTGGTTTTGGACATCCCCCTCACTAACCCACCCCTCGTTGAATCTATTGGCCTTGGTCTGGATTTGAAGGTAGCTTTACCTGATGTGAATAGACACAACATAACCCAATATTATTGTGTTTCATGAAGAAGAAAGGGTGGGGACTGGGGGTATCATACTTTGAACTCAGGATCCTTGCTCAGAGTTACTGATTTCTGTGTTCCAGGGTGAGTTCTACAGTGTTCAGAGTCACACAGATCCTCCTTTTAAGGCCGAGCATTTTGATCTGCCAAAGGATGATGGCCACATGCTCTCCCTGGGCCTGTCTGAATTCACTGTCAACTCTGCCTCCTACGGTTACTTCTCCGCTGGACTCCTGCAGGCCAAAATTAACGACAGCATGGTGTGTGTTTAGGCATGTGTGTGTGTGTGTGGTGTGTGTGTGTTTTTGGTTTTACTATCCTTGTGGGGACCAGAAGTCCTCACAAGGATAGTAAAACAAGGAAAAGGTTTAGGAGTTAGGTTTAGGGTTAGGGTTAGGGTTACAATTAGGGTTAGGTTTAGAATTAGGGTTAGGGTTAGGGTTAGGGTTAGGTTAAGGGTTAGGGGTTAGGGAAAATAGGATCTTTCATGGGAATCAATTGTTTGGTCCCCACAAGGATAGTAAAACAAATATGTGTGTGTGTGTGTGTTCATGCCTCTGTCTGTCTGTCTGTCTGTTTTTCTGTCAACTACAGTCATTTCACTCCTTTTAATCTAAGTATGCAAACTGTTGAGTTACCTCCGTAGTTAATAACCCTTCTCCTTACTTCCTCTATTAATCTCAGATCCCCAAGACTTCTCCTTTCCGCCTCAACACAACCTCCTTCGGGCCTCTCATCCCTCAGGTAACACCGAGAAAATCCTTGGCCGTAGCCAACAGGAACATACATTCAGTGGCCATTTAGTACCGGGTCAGACCCCCCTTTGCCTCCAGAACAGCCTGAATTCTTTGGGGAATGGATTCTACAAGGTGTCAGAAACATTCCACAGGGATGTTGGTCCATGCTGACGCAATGGCATCACACAGTTGCTGCAGATTGGACGGCAATACATTCCTGCTACAAACATCCCATTCCATCTCATCCCAAAGATGCTTTATTGGGTTTGGCGAGCAACAATGTTCAGATACGCTGTGGTGTTCAATCGTTGCTCAGTTGGTATCAAGGGACCTAACGTGTGCCAGAAAAACATTCCCCACACCAGTAACTACCGTCACCAGCCTGTACTGTTGACACCAGGCAGGATGGGTCAATGGACTCATGCTACTTATGCCAAATCCTGACTCTGCCATCAGCATGATGCAACAGGAACCGGGATTTGTCGGACCAGGCAATGTTTTTCCACTCTTCAACTGTCCAGTGTCGGTGATCGCGTGCCCACTGGAGCCGCTTCTTCTTGTTTTTAGCTGATAGGAGTGGAACCCTGTGTGGTCATAAGGCGGCAGGTAGCTTAGTGGTTAAGAGCGTTGTGCCAGTAACCGAAAGGTCGCTGGTTCTAATCCCTGAGCCGACTAGGTGAAATATCTGTCGATGTGCCCTTGAGCAAGGCACCTAACCCTAATTGCTCCTGTAAGTCGCTCTGGATAAGAGTGTCTGCTAAATGACTAAAATGTAAATGTAAATGTCATCTGATTCAATATCCCATCCGTGACAAGGATCGACGAATTGTGCGTTCCGAGATGCCGCTCTGCACACCACTGTTGAATTGCACCGTTATTTGTCTGTTTGTGGCCCACCTGTTAGCTTGCACGATTCTTGCCATTCTCCTTTGACCTCTCTCATCAATGAGCTGTTTTCACCCACAGGACTGCCGCTAACTGGATGGTTTTTGTTTGTCGCACTGTCGTGCATTAAAAAAGTTTCTAAAATACTGGATCTGACACGCCTGGCACCGACGATCATAGCACGCTCAAAGTCGCTTAGGTCACTAGTTTTGCCCATTCTAAAGTTCAATCGAACAGTAACTGAATGCCTCAATGCCTGTCTGCCTGCTTTATATAGCAAGCCACGGCCACGTGAATCACTGTCTGTAGGAGCTATCCATTTTCGTGAACCTAATAAACTGGCCACTGAGTGTGCATGGACTGTGTAGTTTGGGACGCAGTGCCCTTGAACAAAAGCTTTCTAAATGCACCATTTAATTCCCCCCAGCTTCCCAAGCTCTTCCCCAACATGCTGATGGAACTGCAGGTGTATGCCAGGGACGTTCCAATGTTTTCCTTCCAGGCTGATAAGGTGACACAGGAATTTCCAGGTGCCATTAAGGCCTTTGCCATCCAGCCAAATGCTTCACGGACTCCACTGTTCAATCTCAATGTTGTGAGTTTGCTTTTTTGGTTCAGGGTTCATGTAAATCCTTTTCAGTTAAATGTGATTATGTACTTTCAGAACGCATTCTGTGCAGTGGACTAATCTTCCATTAATTCCAATACATTTTTCTTCTCTTCCAGGACTCAATTTATCGTGGGATGATACGCATTTCAGAAGAGAAACTCCAAGGCTTGATGAAACTAAACAAGTAAGATGAGTTTCAGTTCCACTTGAATTAAATAAATACATTTGATTTGTACATTAATTGAGTAATACAACTCTCCATTTGCTAGTTTTACCCTGACACTGGCATCAAGTGAAGTGGGAACATTCCAGGTATGATGCAAAGACACTGCATTACATTTATAATGATGTGGTGCACTGCTTAACCTCAGTACACTGTGGGCCAGTTTCTCCATTAGGCCTGCTTGTTAGTCCAGGACTAAGCTTAATCTGTATCCGGGAAACCGGCCCTGTATGGCTAAATAAAGAGATACCAAATGTTGACAACGATCACTATTTTGCAGACTGCAGCCCTGGAAAAAATTGTGAAAATGGGGGTGGAGGTTTCAGTGTTAGCTAAACTGAACGGTAAGTTCTGAAATGTATGCAGGAAAAAGAGCACACAATCCTAGAGTAGTACTACAGTAGGCCTATTCATATTCAAATTGACCATATACACATTGTCAAACCACACTTCATCATGACATTTCCTTAACCTACAAAACCATTGTGTGTAAGCCTAATGACTGGCCTGCTGAAATAGTTACCCTAAACTACTGCCGTTTGTTTGTTACAGCCAAACTGGAGGAGGGCATTGCTTTACCCACCATGCACCACATCCATCTGGTTAACCCTGTGCTGAAGATCCAGCAGGTCTGATACCATCTATTATTTTATTGTGTTACTTGTATTTATTTTTTTGCTTTAGTTTATTTAGTAAATATTTTCTTAACTCTTTTTTTTTCTTAAAACTGCATTGTTGGCTTGTAAGTACGCATTTCACGGTAAAGTCTGCACCTGTTGTATTCGGCGCATGTGACAAATAAAATTTGATTTGATCTATTAGTGTAGCTTTTAAACCAGCCTCAATTAGTGTAGGCTGGGAAATCTGTAAATATATTTAATTTGCCAGTTGTGGCTACTTTATTTTGAGTATGTGAGTGTGTGTCAAATCAAATCAAATGTTATTTGTCACATGGGCTGAATACAACTTGTGTAGACTTTACCGTAAAATGCTTGCTTACGAGCCCTTCCCAACGATGCAGAGTTTAAAAATAATAATACAAATAAAATAGTAACACAAGAGGAATAAAATAAAATACACAAGAATGGAGCTATTACAGAGAGTACCACTACCAGATCAATGTGCAGAGGTGCGAGGTATTTGAGGTAGATATGTACATGAAGGCATGGTAAAATGACTAGGCATCAGGATAGATAATAATAAGAGTAAAATAAAGAACAGAGTAGCAGCAGCAAATTATGAGTGTAAAAGTGTGTGTGTATGTCTGTGTAATGTGTATGTATGTGTGTGTGTTATGTGTGTGTATGTGAATGTGTGTGGGTTTTGTGTGGGAGTGTCAATGTAGTGTGTGTGAGTGAGTGTATATACAGTATAGTATGTATATATAGTCTAGTGAGTGTGCGTAGGGTCAGTGCAGATAGGGTCAGTGCAGATAGTTTGGGTACCATTAATGAACTATTTAGCAGTGTGCATGTGTATCTTTACTTTCACCAAAGTGGTTCTGGCAGATACTGGCAGTATTTTGGGTTCATTCAAATGTTTCTTTCTCCCACAGGGATTTGTGTCCATTGCATCAGACCTTGACGTTAAATCTGCAGAGAGAGAGAGCATTTCTGAAGGGATTTACCCTTACCAACTCTAGGTGGTGCTGCTAATATCATTCATTACTATCCCAGAAAAAAATTATACATTACTAATTTCTTAATGTAGAACTGCAAGTAGCTACACATTAACCACTGCCTAATCCATGGTTAAATTTTAGCACTGAAAACACCAGCCGATTCATATAGATGTGTTAAGATTTAGAAACATATTATTCAAGAGAGAATTTTCAGCTTTGCCTTGTTTTCAGTGAACCAATTATCATAGGTATCAGATGAAATGTACTGCTTCTACTGAAATTTAATTTGAGCATTGCCCCATTTTGGCAATGGATAACTCACTGATTAAAGAAACAAGACCGCTTGTACTGTAACACCGCTAAAAACAACTGATTGCAGCTCACAATAAACCTGATAAAGCTGTGTGATGCAATAAAATGAAACACCACATGAATACACCAATAAATTGTTTTACAAAAAGTTTATTTCTGTTTTCTTGAAAAGTGTTAGCTATGGCTATGGCAAGGTTAAAACAAGGCTACAGTAAACATGTAGTCCCCCACACAGTGCTTAATTTGAGCCGGAACAGGATCCGGAACCTCTTAGATTTGACTTTGTTCGTTCCAGCACCTATTTACCCGGATCCAGTACCTCTCGCGGCATGATTTATTAATTGTTTAATTGTTCGCACTGTAAACATTCTAATAAAAGCTATGAGCGTTAAATCAAGTTGCCTCCTCGTTATTTCTCCCACCCCCCAGAAAGACCATAATGTAAAAGCGCAGTACTCCTTCTGTGGTCATCCTATCCTGCCACACTGATTCCAGACCTGCTCTTATTTGTACAGAGGTTATTGGGAGGGCCGGTGTGGCAACTGATCTTGACACAGGTCTTGGTAGTGGTGGTCAACTAGTGAAGTGGTCCCTACGTAATCATCTCATGTAGCCTAGGCTAGTTGTCCCGCTACTGAATTTGAAATGTGGGAAAGACAAATAAAAAATGGATAAGAAAAAGTAATCGAGTTTGATGACAAGAATCCAGAGAAAGCTGGTGAATCGAACCCAGAATGAGCCAGAGAACTGTGAGTGCCGGAGGAGAAGAGTGAGGGGCAAACTGTTCCTGATGGCTATGCCTTAGCTAGCAGCGCTGCTAATCCCACTAGTAGGCCTACTAGCGAGTCAGACTCAGCGGGAGAGAGACGGGAAGGGGCAGTGCATCCACCGATGAAGTGCTCAGAGCAGGTGCAATTTGCAGTTCAAGAACAAGCAAACGTATAACCCCTGGCTTTTCATGCAGAATTCACAGCTGGGCTGTACAACATGCAAAAAGATAGGGAGCTTGGGTCTAGAAACGACTGGAGGGATTAACCTATCTAGCAAAAGTGTGGGAATGTACAGTAACATCCTCTGCCTCTGCCATATAAAAAAAGTGTGAGTCCTTAGTGTAGAATTTCCATGACAGGGCTTATAAATTAATTATGTACCCATTGATTGTTTAAGGATATAACTTATAAATGCCTCATGAGCTTAGTTAAACTGTCATACCGCATCATAACCAAAAATAAACACGTTTTAATCGTTTGTCAACAAAATAAATGTAAACAAACACTATATAGCCTCAAAACTATAATGTTGATATCATGGATGGTCAGTCCTTGCATCCATAGCTTTGTCTATGAATTTGAGAGTGTTTACAATTCTCCAGCATTTACATTTTAGTCATTTAGCAGACGCTCTTATCCAGAGCGACTTACAGGAGCAATTAGGGTTAAGTGCCTTGCTTAAGGGCATGTCGACAGATTTTTCACCTAGTCGGCTCGGGGATTAGAATCAGCGACCTTTCGGTTACTGGCACAACGCTCTTACCCACTAAGCTACCTGCCGCCATCCTTCAGCTTTTTACCGAAACAGGGGTGGGGAAAACACTGTTATTGTTTCTACTGCTGATTGCCACTTTAAAAATCAAGTTTGCATTCTTACATCACTTCACAAATAAAACAGACCCACAAACAAGCATAAAAATATATTCTTTTATCTTCTCAGTAAGTGAACTGTTCCATGAAAATGATGATAGCCTGTTTAAGGTTGGTAAGTACATGGCTTGGATAGGCAACATAGAATGCTGTAAATGGAATCTTCAAGTGCCAGAGTAAACGTGTTAGACAGCTGACTATAGAGTAACAATAGAAAATGACAGCAGGAGGAGAATAAATAGAAACCTGATGACCTATAGGCACGGTGTGATTGAAAACGTTAGACTACAAATCCCATGAGCCCCAAATGCAACTCGGCTCCACCCTGTTTAATGTCATCAGCTTCACTCTGTGTACCCAACAGCTTGTACCCTGCTTGTACGGACAGTCCGCTGTGGGAAGCGTGCGTTCTTGTGACAGAAGATGAGTGGGCCAATACAGGAGGTGGCTGTGCTGGCAGATAAGGTGGGTCTCCCCTTTCAGGGGAAATGTCTGAGGTCCACTGAGATGGGGGATGATCATTTCTCTGTGACTGCTGCTGCCATGGGGATGCGGATTGTGGCCTGTGCAGTCGCTGCCAGCTCCTCGATCTCTGTGTTTAACCGCCTGATGACCCACTCCATCGCCTCTCGTCCCTGAACACAACAAAACACACAGGGGAAAGTTAGGGGCTGAACATTTCCACTCATAAATATTTAATCCAGGCTGCAGGTGTGAAGGGAGAGGTCTTACTTTGCCTGCATTTGCTGAGATGGTTTTGGCCATGAGCCCCTCCAGGTAACTGCTCAGACTAATTCCTTTTACAGAGATCAGTGCCTCTTGTGTCAGTATGGTCCTAAACATAAGGATAAACAGAAAAACAAACAGTTTAGCTGTGAAACTCAAACCTATTTATCAATTTTCCTGTATATAATCTTTAACTCAAACCATCAACAAATCACATACTTTTCGGGATCCTGCGGATGCGGCCTGTATGTTAACTTCTCGTCCACAGATACTATATTAGTACATGAAATCTGAAAGCAGAGGAAAGTGCATCAACGTTAGCCAACAGGGCTAAAAGGTGGAGTTATCTATAGTATCCACAAATGCACATCCGACAACAGGGGTGAACTCACATTTGTAGATTGTAGCTCAAAGATCTTTTCCTTGGGGTCTACCACCGAATGTTCCTGGATGTATGTGTTTGTTCGTGTTATACCAATGAGCTGGGAGAAAAGACAATGACATCATCACTGTCAGTGATATATGTTTGACATCACTGACAAAATAATACATCCTCAGATCTGTTGACTCATAAAAGCTTCAAGGTTTGAGAAATATTTACCAAACAACTTCATGCAGTCTTGATTACACAACACCAGTCTGAACCTTCTAGCTGAGACAGCCTTCAGTAAAGGTCTAGCAGAGCCGAGGTCATGGCAGCGCTCAATCATTTAACTACCACAGAGCTGTAGATAGCCAACTGTTCTGAGCATTACCCACTTCACTAGAACAAGCATCATTCAAAATGTAGCCTAGTCTAACCGCAAGCCTACACATACTAACTTGGCCTCTGAACTAAACAGCTGCTGTGATTGAATATGTCAACATTTGTACAGTCAACTTCTGATTAATGCAATGGCTTTGGATTATTGTGGGTGCAGCAACCCAAATTACATCGATATCTACAGCAGTTAAAAGACAATGTATCTGCATTGGGACTGGTGACCTGAAATTTACTCATCAGGAGAATCGTATTAGTGGCAACATTGGAGACAGGGATCAACTGTGCTGGGGACTTACAGTCTTGGCCAAGGAGGGCAGTCCCCACTCTGTGCTGAGCAGTCTGTTGCTGCATAGCCGACCCTGTGTGTCCACGTGTCTGTTCAACACGTCCACCCCTACCACGCCTGGGTTCATGGGGTTGGGGTACTTCTGCATTGCCGCCTTGGTCACTGTCTCCCACGGGTGGCTGTGGGGGGACAACACAGGAAATCAATATTACTGTAATAATACAGTATCATAATGTGTGCATTTCATAATGTTACCATGTATGCATCCAAATGAATACATTTGAAAACCTGTCCTGACATTATTGTACTGTGTGATGTGGATTGGGTTAAGAAACATGCATTATGGGTTCAGTAAGACAAGTAAGAGTTCTTGATTTGACCTTGACAATGTTTCTTTTTTTACTTTACAATAAAGTTGTTTACAATCCATATTCATTATGTGTGTTGTAAACGGAGGCATTTCCTCACTCAATTAATTCCCCAAAGAGCATTAAGCCCTGAATATATAGTGACATAACAACCATGTTTCCACCATTGACTGAGCCTCCAGCATAGCTAGTTGGAATAGAAATACATGTATTCCAGTCTCAGAGAGTGCATGCCTGGTGCGGCACGGGACATCATCAAAATGACATTGAGCTCAAATTCGATTAATACATGAATTCACATGACCTTAAACAAGTAACTGTTAGCTAAAATCAAAGCACCGGAATCCCGTGACATTCTGCTGGAAACTTCGGGCTAACAGTTAGCTACTTGTAATGTGGCTAACTAATGTAATATCAGTAATGTGGCTAACTAATGTAATGTCAAAGATACTGTAATGTGGCTAGCTAGCTTGCAGTCACATACTGTACCGTCTTTGTTGCATCGTTAGCTAGCTAGCTATAATTATTTGTCTGGTTTAGTAATGGTAAATAGGAAGTTTTATGTGTTGGCTAGCCAAAATAGATGGCTAACGTTAGCTGTTTGCTACCTAAAACCCATTAACTTGTACCAGAAGCTAGTTGGCTAAAGTCAAAGAGCTAACGCGCACTAACTGGCTGGTTGCTAACCTAGCTACAAACTTCAATAAGATAGCTAATTTCAAGGTATTTCAATTAAACATTTTTTTCAACATTGTGAAAATTAATAAATTACTCACTTGAATATGTGTTCTGAGGTCCAGATCTTCATGTTCTAGACCGTTTTGTCGGAGCTTGGGCGCCGGTGACTTAAGAAAGCGTGACAGCAGCTATAGAGGAAACGATGTTGCCAACTTGCCCTACTAGTGGTGCTCCATCTGGTGGCGACCAGAAGTATGTCATTCGACCCTCCCTGGTCCTTCATAGTAAAAAATGACCGAATAACATGCATTGAAATGTCTGGAATTTTCCTGACGCGTATTTCAGAGGAGAGTGCACCTTATTTCGAACAGAGCCAAATGTAGCATAAATAAGAACTCAAATCCGCTTAGCTACATAATGTGAAAAAGCTGTTTGTACCAGATTTCAAATTCTGTCGATCACAAAGCGTAGACTGAAAGTCCCGCCCCAGGAAGCGTGTCAACCCTAGCGACGTCATTTCTCGCCTCTTCCTCTCTGTCATTATACACATATCCGAGTTGTCCTTGAGCGGAACATCACTGGCAAAATGGTTGCATACTGGAGACAAGCGGGCCTTAGGTAAATGTATTCTATATTTAACAATGTCACATTTTGTGTGTATTCTGATTGTAAGGTAAGGCACTTAAATGATGTAGCTACTAAATTGCATATTTGCTTGAGAGCTCTGGTGCGATTGATATCCAGCTAGCTAGCCGAAATGATAAGACGTTCAACGAACTTGAAGAGCTAGCTAAAGTAGCGTGTTTCCCATGAGAACCGCGGCACATTGAAGCATATGATTGGTCTAGTTTTGTAAGCGATCAAGGGGAACTCACAACTCATAAACATCCTATGTAGAGTAAGATGATGGCAAGGATCTTCCACTAGTAGGCATAAACTACCTGAATATTGATATTCATTCGATTTTCTTAAAGGTTGGGTGATTTTGAGAAAGTAATTGTTATAGCAAGAACATTTTCAAACACCCAGCACTCGGGAAACAGATCAGGGGTGGCCAACCTTCCTGGAGCGCAAGCAGGATTTTCTTTCAGTCCTATTTAAAAGGGATTGTTCACCCAAATTACAAAATACAAAATGTTTGTGTCCTTACCTTAAAAGCAGTCTATCGACAAGGATACTGTAATCTATGATTTGGTTACCACTGCCATCAAGCATTAATATGAGTATTTCCTGTGCAGAGCCTTGAAGTAGTGTTAACACTCCCCAGCACGTGTCGCATACAACTTTCCACCTGAGAACAGGGATCAATCCCTGCTTCCAACCTTCCCACTGTTTCTCCCATTTCCCTGTCTCTATCGTATTTAATTACTGTCTGAATAAAGTGTCAAACCACCTAAAAACTTTCATTTCATCCCCCCAAAATCTAAAAGTAACAAAGTCATAGAATTGAGTGTTAATTTAATGTTCAAAGTATCCTGAATACACCTGACCTGTGTTTTTTTTTGTGCATTTTTTGTATAATTTTTCCACCCTGGTCATAGGCGTAAGCCATGTGAAAATACGTAGAATTGCAGGTAATTAGCTTTAAAACAGTACAATCTTCCTGGGGGAGGACCGCAATCGCCCAGTCTAGATATTGTGCCAGGGAGGGCAAGGAAATTCACATAGTAGATCTCACTCCAAGCTTTCTTCAAAAGTTTGCAGCCCTGGCTAAAGTGTGTTTCTCTCTGTGTCCGCTGCAGCTACATTCGCTTCTCTGCGATCTGCGCGAGTGCAGTACGCGCGGCACTGAAACCACAGTTCAAAGTTGAGGCAATGAAAGTTGCAGAGTCCAGCGTCAAAGTCTACGTCCCAAAGGCTATAGCATGTGAGTATTGAAAGGACAAATCACTACAATATTTGAAAATAATAATTGAATTCATCTACCACCTCCTAACCATCACACAATATTGCCTTGTGTGCTTGGCCTATCACACCTGATTTTATATTGGTTCTACTTACTGCAGCTGCCAAGTAAGCATATAAAGTATTTGCCTAATAAATCAGTCTGATTTATTAAGCATGTCAAGTATTTGTCATTATCATAGATGTACAGTGAGGGAAAAAAGTATTTGATCCCCTGCTGATTTTGTACGTTTGCCCACTGACAAAGACATGATCAGTCTATAATTTTAATGGTAGGTTTATTTGAACAGTGAGAGACAGAATAACAACAAAAAAATCCAGAAAAACGCATGTCAAAAATGTTATAAATTGATTTGCATTTTAATGAGGGAAATAAGTATTTGACCCCTCTGCAAAACATGACTTAGTACTTGGTGGCAAAACCCTTGTTGGCAATCAGAGGTCAGACGTTTCTTGTAGTTGGCCACCAGGTTTGCACACATCTCAGGAGGGATTTTGTCCCACTCCTCTTTGCAGATCTTCTCCAAGTCATTAAGGTTTCAAGGCTGACGTTTGGCAACTCGAACCTTCAGCTCCCTCTACATATTTTCTATGGGATTAAGATCTGGAGACTGGCTAGGCCACTCCAGGACCTTAATGTGCTTCTTCTTGAGCCACTCCTTTGTTGCCTTGGCCGTGTGTTTTGGGTCATTGTCATGTTGGAATACCCATCCACGACCCATTTTCAATGCACTGGCTGAGGGAAGGAGGTTCTCACCCAAGATTTGACGGTACATGGCGCCGTCAATCGTCCCTTTGATGCGGTGAAGTTGTCCTGTCCCCTTAGCAGAAAAACACCCCCAAAGCATAATGTTTCCACCTCCATGTTTGACGGTGGGGATGGTGTTCTTGGGGTCATAGGCAGCATTCCTCCTCCTCCAAACACGGCGAGTTGAGTTGATGCCAAAGAGCTCGATTTTGGTCTCATCTGACCACAACACTTTCACCCAGTTCTCCTCTGAATCATTCAGATGTTCATTGGAAAACTTCAGACGGGCCTGTATATGTGCTTTGCGGGCGCTGCAGGATTTCAGTCCTTCACGGCGTAGTGTGTTACCAATTGTTTTCTTGGTGACTATGGTCCCAGCTGCCTTGAGATCATTGACAAGATCCTCCTGTGTAGTTCTGGGCTGATTCCTCACCGTTCTCCATGATCATTGCAACTCCACGAGGTGAGATCTTGCATGGAGCCCCAGGCCGAGGGAGATTGACAGTTATTTTGTGTTTCTACCATTTGAGAATAATCGCACCAACTGTTGTCACCTTCTCACCAAGCTGCTTGGAGATGGTCTTGTAGCCCATTCCAGCCTTGTGTAGGTCTACAATCTTGTCCCTGACACCCTTAGAGAGCTCTTTGGTCTTGGCCATGGTGGAGAGTTTGGAATCTGATTGATTGCTTCTGTGGACAGGTGTCTTTTATACAGGTAACAAGCTGAGATTAGGAGCACTCCCTTTAAGAGTGTGCTCCTAATCTCAGCTCGTTACCTGTATAAAAGACACCTGGGAGCCAGAAATCATTCTGATTGAGAGGGGGTCAAATACTTATTTCCCTCATTTAAAATGCAAATCAATTTATAACATTTTTGACATGGGTTTTTCTGGATTTCTTTGTTGTTATTCTGTCTCTCACTGTTCAAATAAAACTACCATTACAATTATAGACTGATCATTTCTTTGTCAGTGGGCAAACGTACAAAATCAGCAGGGGATCAAATACTTTTTTCCCTCACTGTAGAACACTACAGAACTGCAGATTATCAACAGACAGTAATCACCATAGACAATATATAATTTATCTGATTGTATATGGTCATTACTCTCTTTTCATAATCTGCAGTTCTCAAGCAACTAGCACAAATAGCTAGATAACATCAATAGTCCATAGTTTCTAAGATCAGTCTAACTTGACACGTTTTCCTCTCCTCTCTTTATCTTGCAGGATCTGAATACAACATGTAGTGGATGTTCTTCGGGACCAAGAGGATTTTTCACTGTCCTGGCCAACATGCAAGGGTTAAATCTAGATTTGTGGATAGATGGGGGACCTAACAGAATGGACATGTTGTTTTTCCTTTCATTTGTAATTAAGAAAATGAATTAAAATTACTATCTAAAAGATGTCTGCTGGATTACTTAAACTTGCACCCATGACTCTTGTTTGCCCCTGTTTTGTAAAGGCATACTTTACCTGGCAACATGGACCGTGAGTGGATTTTCACTTCAGGAGTCATATGTAAAAGTAGGACATAATCTCAGAATGTTATTTTATTTTATTAATTGAATTAAATACTGGACATGGAGTACAGTGTGAAATGAGAGTGAATACTTCTAGATGAGCTTTTCAGTGAAATGCAACAGGGTGGTGTTCAGTGGGGTGTGTAAAGTTACAGAATGTTGAGATAAATACATTCTGTAGAGCAGACGTGCATCTGTAAGCTCTATACAAGACATTTGTATCTAAAACTGCATAATGTTGCATCTCGACTTCAATTAAATAGTTTCACATTAGGAACACATTTCTATGATTATGGCCTACGGTCTTCCTTTGTAAAAATTTGAATCATTAAAAGTAGTCAGTGATTCAAAATGCATGCAGTAGGAATACAAACAAAACAAATGGTCATTTTCGTAACTAAAATGTAATTGTGCTCTCTAGTCTCTTCTCTCTGGTCATCTTGATCATGGTCTCCGGCGAGCGATACAGGAAAATTAGCTTCTCAAACAGTGTTTCCTCCAGCTCCATCTCACCAGTCTCTCGCACCACAAAGATGTCCGTGCAGAGCTTCAACACCCGGTCCACACATGGCAGCTCCTCAAACATGATGGAGCGGGATATACCGTTGAAGAATTCCCTGACAAACTTTCCAACGACCAGCACCACAGACATGTACAGGCCCACAATTCTACCGTAGCAAGGTGGAATGGCGCAGGAGGTGGTATCAGGTTGAAGGTCGAGGCCAGACAAGCAACATTAGCATATGGGATTCCATGGAAAAGAGGACAAAGAGTTTATTTAGCAGTGAGAACAAATCAACAAGTCAAAGCGTCAATCAGGAGTAGAAACAATAACAAAGCAATCGCCCCGCCCCTGGTTCGATAAAAAGCTGAGGGATGGAACTGGAGAAATGTAACCACTGAAATTCATTGTCAGCTATGGATGCAAGGACTGATCATCCATGATATCAAAATTATAGTTTTAACCATGTTTTGAGGCTATGTAGTGTTTGTTTACATTTTGTTTACAGACATTGGAGTACAACAAGCTTATATTTTGGGTTCTGATGGGGAACGACAGTTGAACTAAGCTCATGAGGCATTTATAAGTTATATTCTTCAAGAATCAATAGGTACATACAGTATTAATTTACAAGTCCAAAACTGGATGTACAGTGGGGAAAAACAGTATTTAGTCAGCCACCAATTGTGCAAGTTCTCCCACTTAAAAAGATGAGAGAGGCCTGTAATTTTCATCATAGGTACACGTCAACTATGACAGACAAAATGAGGAAAAAACATCCAGAAAATCACATTGTAGGATTTTTAATGAATTTATTTGCAAATTATGGTGGAAAATAAGTATTTGGTCAATAACAAAAGTTTCTCAATACTTTGTTATATACCCTTTGTTGGCAATGACACAGGTCAAACGTTTTCTGTAAGTCTTCACAAGGTTTTCACACACTGTTGCTGGTATTTTGGGCCATTCCTCCATGCAGATCTCCTCTAGAGCAGTGATGTTTTGGGGCTGTCGCTGGGCAACACAGACTTTCAACTCCCTCCAAAGATTTTCTATGGGGTTGAGATCTGGAGACTGGCTAGGCCACTCCAGGACCTTGAAATGCTTCTTACGAAGCCACTCCTTTGTTGCCCGGGCGGTGTGTTTGGGATCATTGTCATGCTGAAAGACCCAGCCACGTTTCATCTTCAATGCCCTTGCTGATGGAAGGAGGTTTTCACTCAAAATCTCACGATACATGGCCCCATTCATTCTTTCCTTTACACGGATCAGTCGTCCTGGTCCCTTTGCAGAAAAAACTGCCCCCAAAACATGATGTTTCCACCCCCATGCTTCACAGTAGGTATGGTGTTCTTTGGATGCAACTCAGCATTCTTTGTCCTCCAAACACGACGAGTTGAGTTTTTACCGAAAAGTTATATTTTGGTTTCATCTGACCATATGACATTCTCCCAATCCTCTTCTGGATCATCCAAATGCACTCTAGCAAACTTCAGACGGGCCTGGACATGTACTGGCTTAAGCAGGGGGACACGTCTAGCACTGCAGGATTTGAGTCCCTGGCGGCCTAGTGTGTTACTGATGGTAGGCTTTGTTACTTTGGTCCCAGCTCTCTGCAGGTCATTCACTAGGTCCCCCCGTGTGGTTCTGGGATTTTTGCTCAACGTTCTTGTGATCATTTTGACCCCACGGGGTGAGATCTTGCATGGAGCCCCAGATCGAGGGAGATTATCAGTGGTCTTGTATGTCTTCCATTTCCTAATAATTGCTCCCACAGTTGATTTCTTCAAACCAAGCTGCTTACCTATTGCAGATTCAGTCTTCCCAGCCTGGTGCAGGTCTACAATTTTGTTTCTGGTGTCCTTTGACAGCTCTTTGGTCTTGGCCATAGTGGAGTTTGGAGTGTGACTGTTTGAGGTTGTGGACAGGTGTCTTTTATACTGATAACAAGTTCAAACAGGTGCCATTAATACAGGTAACGAGTGGAGGACAGAGGAGCCTC
The DNA here is from genome assembly GCF_020615455.1 of Coregonus clupeaformis. NCBI lineage: Eukaryota > Metazoa > Chordata > Actinopteri > Salmoniformes > Salmonidae > Coregonus > Coregonus clupeaformis. Next base: position 1,659,162 of record NW_025533467.1, read on the forward strand.
TTAAAGAAGAAGTTACAGGTCTGTGAGAGCCAGAAATCTTGCTTGTTTGTAGGTGACCAAATACTAATTTTCCACCATAATTTGCAAATAAATTCATAAAAAATCCTACAATGTGATTTTCTGGAATCTTTTTCCTCAATTTGTCTGTCATAGTTGACGTGTACCTATGATAAAAATCACAGGCCTCTCTCATCTTTTTAAGTGGGAGAACTTGCACAATTGGTGGCTGACTAAATACTTTTTTTCCCCACTGTATCAACTGCTGATTGCCACTTTGAAGGGATAGTCCCCTCCAGCCTGGGGCAGCATTGAGTTTTTTTCTTTACCTACCCCTGTCCTGCTAGAGCACCCAGGCTGGAGGGGCTGACTTTGTCGTTGAACACTACTATCTCAATGCTGTGGCAGCTGCTCTGGACGTGCCCCTGTCCAGGAGTGCATTCCTCCACCATCCACCACTGACCCCCCTCTGCACTTCCATTGTCTTCTGCCCGCTGTAGTTTGATGGACAGGGGCCGGTAGAAGGCCAACATCTGGAGGTCCTCAGGCCTATCTGAGTGTTCTGGGGTGTTACAGATGGGACAGGGAAGATTTGAATAAATGGGAAGCAGAGACGATGACCTTCAGTTGACTAGTTAAGATCCATGGTTATACAAGCATCTGCATTTGTTGAATGTATTTTCTGTACAGTATGATGGCTGGATAGAGGGTCCCTTACCTACATCCAGACGGGTGGCCATCTTGGACTCCAGTCCTCCGGGACCTCTGATGAACTTGGGCAGGAGAGACTCAATGACCCTAGCAGAGAGAATGAATGACCGCATATCAGCACCAACATTCTATTACCATTGTGATCATATCTTTTGTAGTTGGAGTTCTTTTGTGTGTAATAGGTTCTTCTACAACTAGCTTTCAGATTGTAGGTTATTTTATTGACAGTTATGTAGCTCAGTTGGTAGAGCATGGCGCTTGCAACGCCAGGGTTGTGGGTTCGTTTCCCACGGGGGGCCAGTATGAAAATGTATGCACTCACTAACTGTAAGCCGCTCTGGATAAGAGCGTCTGCTAAATGACTAAAATGTAAAATGTAAATGTCATGTTGACTGTGGCTGTAAACTCATGTAACAGTTGATGATGTGGTGAGAGTGCTGTGATGATCAGACTCACACAGAGTCATTGTGTGTCCCTTTGAGCATCTGAACTATCTGGTCCCTCAAGGCCCGGTCCTCATACTTGACAGTGTGTTCCCCCACGGTCTCCACGTTCATCGACAGAGACGCATTCCTGGGGTGGAGGGGCACACATACACACACATACACAGAGTGAAATCACTACCACTATCACTAACTAGTTAAGTTGTTTATTATGGCTGTATCATATGGCATATGTTTATAGCACAAATAATACGATCTTAGCTTTAACACAAGGTCAAAAAGTCGGACCTCAAGCCTTAACAGTGTTATATACCCCATTCACATATAACCAACCCAGAGCCCTATCCAACCCTGCTACACTGTACCTGAGTAGTACCCATCGCAGGGTGATGTAGATGTGGGTGGAGTTGCTGAGTTCATGGATCATAGCATCACGGCTGGCAGGGCTGATGCTCCACAGCAGACTGGCATCACTCTTGATCTTTGCAATGACAATGTCCTCGGCCATGTAGTTCACAAGGAACTGCATGGCTGACTGAGAGAGAGTTAGAGAGAAGAGTATGTCAGAGGTCCTTAGGGTCAATTCCACAGCCCCTCAAACTTGCAACTTGTTGTAACGAGATCCTCTTACCGGGTGAGTGGCATAGAGGTTGGTGAGCCGGTTGAGGCCGGCCTGTGAGTATGGCACCAGGTTCTGCTCCTGGGCACTCATTGTGAACAGTGGCTGTATAAAACACACACAGAAAACAACATCAGAACTAACAGTCTCACAGAAGGAGAACATTTTACAAAAATATAAAGATTGTGAGCTGATGGGATCATCTATACCTCATATCCTGCTATGCTGAGCTGAATGGAGACATCAAGAGGCTGATTGGTCACCCCAGCCACTGACTTGACCAATGACATGAAGAGGAGGGGGAACCAGATGACGCTGATGAGGAAGAATATGATGAAGCCGCCCATTCCATACTTCACCACCATTTTCTTCTTCTGCCCTGGGGTGTGTGGGTATTTCTGTACAAATTAAAGAGACAAATGATTCATAGTTCAACACAATTTCAGTTAGTTCAAGTTGTAATTATTTGCCCACAATTGTTCTTGATACTTAGTCTAGTGTACATAGATATCAAACAAACATGAAGACAGATAAAACCCCTTTAATTCTACAGTGATTCACCATCAACTATCAGTCAGATCTACTCTCTATGGAGATGAGTTTGAGACTGACAACTGCTACCAGCCTATCGGCATCCCAGTTACCTTCTCCGACTCCCTCCAGCACTTGAGTATGAAGATGTTGGCATAAATGTCCTCGACACAGATCCAGCTGCCCAGGCTGAGGGTGGTGTCAGTCCAGACCCAGTCCATCACGGCACGCAGCTCTATGAGGAACGGAACCAGGCGGAACCTGAGGAGGAGACAGGGACAACCCATAGAGATAGTTAGAGGACACAACATTGAATATGTCCCATTATGGCGTCTGTGAGAGCATGGGCAGGGCCATTGAATATGTCCCATTATGGCGTCTGTGAGAGCATGGGCAGGGCCATTGAATATGTCCCATTATGGCGTCTGTGAGAGCATGGGCAGGGCCATTGAATATGTCCCATTATGGCGTCTGTGAGAGCATGGGCAGGGCCATTGAATATGTCCCATTATGGCGTCTGTGAGAGCATGGGCAGGGCCATTGAATATGTCCCATTATGGCGTCTGTGAGAGCATGGGCAGGGCCATTGAATATGTCCCATTATGGCGTCTGTGAGAGCATGGGCAGGGCCATTGAGGCCATCTTGGTTTTAGTCCATTTTATTGTTCTACTACTATGAGTTGGCAAACAAACTGAAAGGTTGCATACTGCCACATGAGTTATAAAGCCAAGGTTGGTGATTTACTGCCACCTGCAGTTATGGAATGTTTTCTCACAAGTATAATTAATTGGCTGATCCCTCCTGATGACCTGGATTTTTTTATTTATTAGGATCCCCATTAGCCGACGCCAATGGCGACAGCTAGTCTTACTGGCGTATGACACATAACGAAAAAGACATTACAAACAAAATACTTTACAATTTACATACATTTAAAACATGAACATGTAGTGTTCGTGTGTGTGTGTGTGTGTGTGTGTGTGTGTGTGTACATCTATCAGGACTGATGTGATCATTTCCCATAGAAAGTCCCACCCAGTTGACTACTTCAAAATGGTGAAAGTCCTTAATGGCGCTGCCCATGTTAAAACAGGCTTTTGGACCCTAGAGTCCTCTATCTATCTCTGTGTGACAACTCTGGTATTATGGGATGTTCTGGTCTGCCTTTGTTTATCTATCATAGAGCATTGACTGTACCCTTGAAAGAGGAATAGGTTGAGGTAGTTATAGTTCTTGGTCAGGAAGTTTCCCAGCACACGATTTGGGTAGCCACACTTGATCTGGTAGGCAGAGAGGCCAAAGTAGATGCACTTCACAAAGTACCACAACTGTGCCACCTGGTTCATGTTGAACCTCCTAGAACACAAGAGAATGACCATGAAAAAGGTCAATAAGCAGCTCCTTTTTTGATTATTACACGTTTATTCACACTGTAATTAAACTGTAAATTAATTAACATTCACTCTGACCTCTCAGTCACCCCGGGGAGTATGAAAAACATCCAGAAGTGGATACCAAACACCAGCACCACTTGGAAGACACATTTTCCCATGAGGGTTTTGCGGAGGTAGAGAGCACGGTCCACTATCATGGTCCCAAACTGGATGAGCAGCATGACCAGGAAGGCCGATGGGACCTGGTCCTCCCCAATAGCATCTGTGATGTCAGCAGCAGCACTGTGTTTCTGTTCCGACACAAAAAGAAAACAGTGAAAGAAATCCACTTGAAACAAGTAGGCCAAATAGCTTTCCAAATTCAATTCTGACTCAGACAGGTATTCTCTTTTCTCTCTTTTCTTACCCCAAAAGCCCAGTATCCAAATATGATGACAATGAAGTTGATTACGTCAATCAGAAACATGAGAGCGTAGACATCACACACTGGGCTGTACTCTGGGTGAATGATGTCATAGAAGAACTGCCTGATAGGTAGGTATATGTGCAGGGCACTGCGAAGACAAAAGAGGACCATGGCTGAAAATATCCATTCATTTTGAAACCAGTTCTTAAAGATGCATTCATGTCCAGTCAAAAGTCCTGCCTCCAGGATTTGTTTGTAAACTGCCAGTTATCACCGGGGATATGGAATGAAAGTAACAGAATACACCTACAAGACATATCCGTAAGTATAGAGTGCTAAATGCTCACACTTCTATGATAGCAGCTTTAGTCTCCAGCATCCTTTCTCGGATCAGCTTCTTGATCCTCTCCTTCCTGGTCAGGGGCACTTTATTGTGGTGCCTCTTCTTCTTTGAGTGGCGCTTTTTGTGCTGCATATCATCTGCAAGAATATACCATTTACATCTAGATACATTAGTATATTGGGTAACATTTCCCATCTGGCCAGGCAACACCCCATTTCAACTTCAATACACTCTCAAACAAACTGATTAGTTCAGCACTATGTTTAGGCTACTGAATGTATGTACCGTTTGTCTCAGTGGAGTTGGCTTTTCCCCGTCTGCGAAACAAGGATGCAGTTGAGGCCTGTAGAGGAAGGAAGGGCAGTCTTCGCTTCGGCTGATCCCCTGCTTTGTCTCCTCCACTCATCTTCTTCTTCTCCGTCTTCTTCTTTAACTTCTTGAAGAAGTCCGGCATCTCAACCTCTTTGTTATCCCAAAGACCGTGGCACTACGGACAGAAGAAGTTGTGTAGCTCAGTTGGTAGAGCATGGCGCTTGCAACGCCAGGGTTGTGGGTTTGATTCCCACGGGGTGCCAGTATGAAAAAAAAAAAGTATGCACTCACTAACTGTAAGTCGCTCTGGATAAGAGCGTCTGCTAAATGACTAAACATTTAAATGTAAAAAAAGTTGTGCTTTAGTATCTTTTATATGATGTAACACAGAAACCAGCATTCATGTCAGTACCTTTAGAATAGAGCGATGGAAGAACAGAGCCAGGAGTTGTATCAAGTCAAAGACAACATAGCCATCTTTCTTCTCCACCCCAATGATGTTGGGCAGAGCAAAGGGCCGGTCTGCGTTGATGCCTCGGTAGGCCGAGGTGGTCCAGGGGAAAAAGCCAAACTGGAAAAAATACTTCACCACCACAATCAGCTGGAAGAGATAGGAATCATCATTCACCCTTACATAAAATGTATGCACGTATGACTGTAAGTTGCTTTGGATAAAAGCGTCTGCTACATGCCATATATTATTATATTATATTATTATATATTATATATATACACTAACATGACCAAAAGTATGTGGACACCTGCTCGTCGAACATCTCATTCCAAAATCATGGGCATTAATATGGAGTTGGTCCCCCCTTTGCTACTATAACAGCCTCCACTCTTCTGGGAAGGCTTTCCACTAGATGCTGGAACATTGCCACGGGGACTTGCTTCCATTCAGCCACGAGTATTAGTGAGGTCGGGCACTGATGTTGGGCAATTAGGCCTGGCTCGCACTCGGCGTTGCAATTCATCCCTAAGGTGTTCGATGGGGTTGAGGTCAGGGCTCTGTGCAGGCCAGTCAAGTTCTTTCACACTGATCTCAACAAACCATTTCTGTATGGACCTCGCTTTGTGCATGGGGGCATTGTCATGCTGAAACAGGAAAGGGCCTTCCCCAAACTGTTGCCACAAAGTTGGAAGCACAGAATCGTCTAGAATGTCATTGTATGGTTTGGGTTTAGATTTCCCTTCACTGGAACTAAGGGGCCTAGCCCGAACCATGAAAAACAGTCCCAGACCATTTTTCCTCCTCTACCAAACTTTACAGTTGGCACTATGCATTCGGGCAGGTAGCATTCTCCTGGCAGCCGCCAAACCCAGATTCGTCTGTCAGACTGCCAGATGGTGAAGCGTGATTCATCACCCCAGAGAATGCGTTTCCACTGCTCCAGAGTCCAATGGCGGTGAGCTTTACACCACTCCAGCCGACGCTTGGCATTGCGCATGGTGATCTTAGGCATGAAGCTCCCAACGAACAGTTATTGTGCTGATGTTGCTTCCAGAGGCAGTTTGGAACTCGGTAGTGAGTGTTGCATTCGAGGACAGACGATTTTTATGCGCTGTGCGCTTCAGCACTTGGCGGTCCCATTCTGTGAGCTTGTGTGGCCTACCACTTCACCGTTGAGCCGTTGTTGCTCCTAGACATTTCCACTTCACAATAACAGCACTTACAGTTGACCGGGGCAGCTCTAGCATGGCAGAAATGTGACGATCTGACTTGTTGGAAAGGTGGCATCCTATGACAGTTACTGTTGAAATAATGTTGAAAGTCACTGAGCTCTTCAGTAAGGCCATTCTACTTCCAATGTTTGTCTATGGAGATTGCATGGCTGTGTCCTCGATTTTATACACCTGTCAGCAACAGTACGGCTGAAATAGCCGAATCCACTAATTTGAAGAGGTGTCCACATACTTTTGTATTTATAGTGTATATTATATATAATCAACCATCGATCTAAATAGTCAACCAACCAGCCAACCAACTAATCAACATATCACTCCGTTGGGTGTGCCTGCTGTGCGTACCTCTGTGTAGATGATGGCAGTCATCCAGAAGCGCTTGGTTGGGCGTGGCACAGACAGCATGGCCCAGAGGAAGATAAGGATGGGCAGGATCAGACTGAGCAGCGAGGCTGACACCATGTGGTTCAGGATGATCACAAAGTAGCACAGCATCTCTGACTTAGACACCATGGTGTTGTACAAGGCAAACACCAGTCTCAGGTGTCTTGGAAGAGACTGGAAGAACTGATCAGACGCTTCGATTTCATCGTTACCAAACATGCTGCAATAGAGGAGAATCACAGTACGTGAGAAAGATTTAAAAGATTTTTGTGATACTCAACTTTACTTTACTATGAGGTACTGTGATACAACTGAATGGGTACACTTGACTATACCACGACTGTAACAAGAAAAACCACAAAGTCCCAATCTCCATTGACTGACTTGTTGAGCAGTAGCTCGCTGGCCGTGAGGTTCCTGGTCTCACTCAGAGGCCTGGGGGAGTCTGGGAAATCTTCGCTATTCTCATCACACTCCAGATAGTCCAGGGAGATGGATCCTGAAAGCATCACAGCTTTTTCCCTCTCCTCCTCTTCTTCCTCCCTCCATTCCTCCTCCTCCATTCTATACTCCTCCTCCTCTTTATACTCCCCCTCCTCTTCTTCATATGCATCCTCTCCTTCTTTACTGTCCTCCTTATTGGGAACAGTATCGTCATGGCTGATGGAAAATGTAATTCAGAAAGAAAGATGGATATAAGATGGAGTCAAACACACTATGAGTTTATAAAGGGGTATAGAGAGTTAGTAGATATGAAACCAAATATACAGTAAGTCAAATAAAATCAGAGTTTATTTGTTGAGGAGGAGCTGGCAAAACGGCCACCTTCTCCATCGGTGCCATCTTGAATAATGGTGTACGATATACAGAGCAGAGGAAACCATAAGTGCATACATGTCACCATCACCTTGGTGGAGGGTCTTCGGTGTCAAATGAGCCAAGGTCCAGGTTTGCAGTCTTCAGTAGTTTCCGTCTGAGTTGGTCGGCAGCGGGCTGGAGTATAGGAGGGTCATCCAGCTCATCCAGAGTGGGCTGACGAGACCCCAGCAGGGTCTCATCCGTCATGCAGCTAAGACATGATGACAGGGAAACATGTTGACCATCCTGGTCCTATGAAGCCATTCATAAAGCCTCCATAAAGAGGTTATAATGCAGAATAGCATAATAGTAGAAATACTCAATAATAAATAAAAGAGTGATCGGTTCTGTATAATACATGCAGCCTGCTAATGGAATAGGAATTAATTTAATGAATGAACGAATCATGACTCTATAGGTGTTACATCAATGCTGACCTGGACAAGCTGCTACCCCAGGAGATTTTGGAGTGGCCGTGTTTCAGCTTGGAGTAACCTCGTGGTGATGATGGTACAGGTGGAGGGGAGGAGACGGGGGGAACTATGTCTTCCTGGTCTTCCAGGGAGGCCAGGGTGTTCTGTCTGGACATCCAATTCTCATAGAAGCGCTTCACGCTCTCCTGTGACACCTCTTTCCCCTGTAAAAGGAACCGGGAAAAGATTATACCTTTTATTTTTGTCAACACTGCAGGCAGGACATAACTTAAAACAGAGGTTTACAAGTCAAATGACGTATCCCCTGTAGATGAATGTTACTTCACCTTCTTCTGTTGCTGGCCTAGAAGAGCCCTTTCAAAGCGTAGCACTTTGGAGATGTCCAGACCATCTTTGCAGAAGGAGTTCAGGCCCTCAGTGAGGTCATCCAGAAGGGACAGGATAAACACCCATAAAAACTTGAGCGAGTCGATGATCCTCTGAAATATATTTTCTGTGAGAGGACAGAAACATTGTATCAAGTTAGTGGCAGTACACAGACTTCTAGAGTTCTTCTACTGTATATCCATAAAGGGTCTGTTGAGGTGGAATGTTTACCTTTCTCCTCCGCTTCCTCTTCCTCTTCCACCTCCAACTCATCCTCACTAGACTCCGCCCTCTCAATGCCTTGGATCAGACAATGAAAATCATGACGACACAAAATAATACATTAGTTATTCTGTCTCTATGACAACATTATGCAAACAGTCCCATACAGACCAGCCCCTCTTACCTTGCTGTCTCTGCAGCTGTTTCTTTGCCCTCCTCTTCTCCTCTTTTTCGTGCAAATTCAGGGCTGCTTTGGAGCTTGTGACCCATGCCTCATAGGCTAACTGTGGAGAAAGGAGGCACACAGCTTGACATCACATTCAACAACGTACCCAAATATTATTTTACTACTCTTGTAGTTAGTCTTCTATGTCCCTCACCTGAAAAGCAGATTTCTTCTTTGGTGGTGCCTCTTCCTCTTTCTTTTCCTGGACTTCCTCCTCTTCCTCTTCACTGTCACTCTCAAATAGATGGTAGCCACAGTCGTTCCCAACTGAAGGAAAGACAGAAGTGTAAAACAACAAAGACATGAACTCCTGCTCATTCTACCTTATACTATTGCAGCATGTGAACTGTTTTGATCACTTAAAATTACTTGAATTTGAATTAAAAACAGACTATTCATAATGAGATGAAATGAAAATGATCAAACCATATCCCCCTATTGAAGGTTCTGTCTGTAACTGAACAAATCTGAATCTTATTACTTAGGTTTATGGAACACTTACCACCAGGCCGTGAGACCCATGGTTTCCACCATTTCTCCTGATCATTCTCTGACTTCTCAATTTCACCTGGAAAACATATTCACCCATTCATCCCATCCCTCCATCATAAATGTATCCTTTCATTCAGTGAGAATAAGAAGAATAATGACCATGATGAGTTGAGTCTCCCACCACCTTAGAATGTAAAGCGATTTGAGCAGTTTTAGTAGTTAGTGTTATTGAATCTAATATTAAAGCTGGAGGTAGACGTTGCCCCTAACCACAGAGCTAGGATCAGACTATCTTACCCCCCAATTCTAGTAGGGGGAAATACAAATATCAGATCAAAGAGTATACATATAAGAACTGACCCTTCATCAGTGGTTATGGACAACTTCTACTAGCTCCATGACGCTCACCCTTTGGCACTATATCAGTAGGGGGCGCTGCTGCGTCTCCTTGGCCAGGCTTACTCTTCTGTTTGGATTTGATCTTCTCCATCCTAGAGGAAGGGTTCAACACAGTGAATTAAAACAATGCAACAATAGCAAACCCCTTTGACTGAAAACTAGATGAGAACAAACAAACTGCTGTGGCATAAGTCTTACTGCTTCTTCAGCGTCTCCACAGACTTCTTCTCCATCTCCAGTCTTGCAGCAACCAGTTTCTTCACTTTGGCTTCAAAGAGCTCAGCACCCCTTGAAATATGAAAGACAAACAACCTATAAGGACATACATTCAGCTGGTTCCATTCAATAGATTAACAAGCTGTTGTCTCAAAACATTACTATTTCCAATAGTACCAAAGCATTCTAAAATCATCTTAAATCATTGGTAAGGAAGTGGTCAGGTCAGTAACTAAATGATTCTAACCTGGAGGCCAGGATCTTGGAGGCCCTGAGGTCAGACACCACATACAGGAAGTAGTAGCTGAGGAAAACCCTCCTCTGAGCTAGGAGCACGGTGAAGCAGATCGCATCCCACACGATGCCAGCCTCCCCCTCCGGCAGCTCACACTCATCATCAGGAGCAGCTGGGAACACACACACATATACACACATATGTAAGCACACACGCAGGTGTGCACGTAGCTAAACACACAGACACAGATAGGACAGGCTACACAAATGCACAACAACACACACACACACACACATACACACACAGTGTGTTAATGGGTATTATCAGTCAGACTTACGGAGATCATAGCCTTTGATTGTACAGACCATGCTGAAGGCCTGAATGAGCCAGCAGCCATTCTTCAACAGGCTGTCCAGATAAGCACATGAGCCAAGCTGTGGACACACACATACAGCAAGACAGATAGCTCAGAGGAGACAGAAGACTTGACATGAGACAGTGAGAGTAGTAAGTGAAGCTGTTACATTAGCATCAAAGAATGAAGACTAGATTATTGCACCAACACAGAAAAGGCAGTTAGCATTGACGAGTGATTAAAACCGACTGTGTTTTTAGCATAATACAATGTGGTACACACAGTATATGAATGAAAAAACACTTTCAGCAACAAGGATAGGCTAGGTTTGAGGAACGGCTAGCTGAGACAGTGAGTGATTTGCTAGCTAACATACAGATAGCAGGTTCTTCATGCCGATGACGAAGCAGGTGTATCCGATGAGCCAGTCCCAGAGCCTGAGGATGTATCGTACGGGCTGCATGAGCAGGCTGCCCCCGAACAACATGAAGTAGAAGCAGGCTAGCAGGTAGCCCAGGCAGAAGATGTTGATGCGGGTGGTGCCTGTGATGAAGATGAGGCACAGCACCAGCCAGAAGAAGTAGCTGAAAACAAACACCTTGACCATGTCCAGGTAGGACCTGAGGTAAGGAGAGACACATTCACATCCATATTACCATCTGAGTAGGTGCAGGAGTTTGTCCATATCATTTGACCTGACTGGAAAAAGCTCTGGGCCCTAGTTGTAGGCTGTAGGAAAACGATAAAGGAGTTGTCCAAAGAGTTGTCTAAAGCACTCACAGGTCTGCGACCACGCTAGCTTAGAGAGTCCTCTGACCTGCAGTGGAGGAAGTTGTTGACAGGGATGTACTGGTTGAAGGAGCGCGGGTCCAAGCTGCGGCTGATCTCCACGTTCTCCCCCGCCATAAGGCGCACCGCGGCACGGTTCTCCTCCTCAAACATGTTCCACTGCAGCGAGGAGCACAGGAGCAGGAGGTGGTCATCTGGACACACAGAAAAACAAAATTGCTGCCTTGATCACTTACACTACATGACCAAAAGTTCTTCCACACCGATCTCGACAAACTATTTCTATATGGACCTCACTTTGTGCACAGGGGTATTGTCATGCTGAAACAGGAAAGGGCCTTACCCAAACTGTTGCCACAAAGTTGGAAGCACAGAATTGTCTAGAATGTCATTGTATGCTGTAGCACTTGGCGGTCCCGTTCTGTGAGCTTGTGTGGCCTACCCCTTCGCAGCTGAGCCGTTGTTGCTTCTAGACATTTCCACTTCACAATAACAGTACTTACAGTTGACCGAGGCAGCTCTAACAGGGCAGACGTGACGAACTGACTTGTTGGAAAGGTGGCATCCTATGACGGTGCCACGTTGAAAGTCACTGGGCTCTTCAGTAAGGCCATTCTACTGCCAATGTTTGTCTATGGAGATTGCATGGCGGTGTGCTCGATTTTATACACGTGTTAGCAACGGGTCTGGCTGAAATAGCTTAATCCACTAATTTAAAGGGTGTCCACATACTTTTGTACATATAGTGTATGTCGGAGCTCCAGATTGATGGTGTATGAAGGGATTTCATTACACACTACATATAGTAGACAATGGCCTGAATCCTTGAGATATGCATTCATACTTTCATGTAAATCAAGAAAGAATGTAAATGGGAGATTTCCCCAAAATTTCTGAAATTGGAAATGGCTGGGATGAAGACAGAGAGACTCACAGAAAATGAAAGAAGGGGCAGGACGCATGGCAAAGTCAGGCAGATAAAGCCACTTGATGAGGTTGGAGGTCAAGGCCTGACTGGAGGTTCTCCATGGATAATCTGACAGATAGAGGAGAAGATTAAGAAAGCAGTGATGGAAACAATTCCATCACTCTGTGTAGCCTACTTACTATTCCATCACAGGGTAACTACATGTTATTACACTGGCAGTAACTTTAGTATGAGGCCTACGTAATATGCAATCGTGTGACTCAAATCCTAATCACACCTATGGTGTATTTACTACTGTAGTACATTGTAATCTCCAGATATCTCTCCTTACCGACACAGAGAGCGGGAGGGATGCCGATACAGAGCAGGTACTGCAGCACCATGAGTCCTGCAGTGAAGCAGCAGTACTTAGGCCACACCTCCCCCATGGCCTTCCTGCGTCGTCGTGACAGAACAGCTATCAGAGCACAGGAGTGCAGCAGCGCGTAGAAGTCCATCCGTTGGCCAATCACATTCACCGCCACCACAAAGCACACCTGAGGGACAGGAAGACCATCTCAAAGAGCTATGCAACCACTGTGACATGATGATCCTCCAAAATGAAAACATATAGATTAACAGCACAGTCACTACAAATCTCATACAAATCTCAAATGGAAGCTACAGTAAAATAGTTATATCGGTTATAGCTACTGTACCTCCAGGCCAAACTTGTAGAAGAAGTAGTTGATGAAGTATTTGATGCAGGGCAGGATGCCGTGGTCCAGGTGCTGGCGTGTGATGCCCTGGAAGATGATGCTGAAGGTGGGAACCTTGAGGTCGTTGCGGAGGCGATAGTAGAGCTGGTGTCTATGGACCGTCACCTCAAACATCAGCAGCCCCAGCACCATCAGGTGGTTCTGACATCAAAGAAAAACACAACCAAAGAACACTCAGACGATAGAACCACAGATTAATGAAGCTACCACACTAACAATAGGATATTCATTTCTATGTACCGTACTTACCATTATGTATTAATCTGTTATTAAAATGCATACATCTCAATATCTCTCTTTCAATGGCTTTCATGGCCATACAGTGCATGGCATGACTGACAAATGACATCAATATTACTAAATAACCACAGACACTGAGTGAGAAGCTTGTCTTACCCTGAGACAGGGCAGTATCCTGTCTTCACACTTGCGCAGCTCTCCACACCATATGGCTGGGTCAACAGGCTTCACATACAGCACAGACCTCCTCAGCAGCTCTGCCATGTTCCCCTCCAGCTCCAGCCCCGTCCCGTTAGCTGACACCAGGCTCTGCAGACACACAGAGACACATACTACTGTAAATGTAGATAGTCACACACACACAGTCCATTGTGTCTAAAACATCACATAATGCCCTTGGGAGCCAACCATTACCGAGTAGATATTGATGCTACAGAATAATGAATTAGTCAGTATTTGATCAGTGTTGGGCATTCTAGTGGTAAGTGAACTCACAGTGGTACAGTTGGAGGAGTACTCCAGAGGTTTGATGACCTTGAGCTGGTACAGCATCTTACACACCACCATGACACAGGTCCAGACTGACGACACACTGGAGGCGATGGGGCGGAGCCGGGGGAAGGGCAGGGCAAAGGCCCACAGTACCAGAAACAGGAAGTTCATCAGAGACACCTTGGGTAAAGGAACACAAAGAATGAAAACTCATGTTTACTGCAGACCCCCTACACAGCATATGTGGTGAAATCATGGTGTTTCAGGGTCAGTCACGTAAAGACATCTGACCTCTTGCAGGGACACCCAGATGATGCCGGTAGAGACGATCTTGAGGCTGTGGAGCTCCAGCAGCCTCCAGCCTATCTCTTGAGCCCGCTGGAAGACAGCCAGAGCCTGGAGCAGCAGCAGGCCGGCCCGGTCCACTATCAACCCCCACTGGGTCAGACGCTCCTCTGGGGGGCCTAGCGGACACAACAAGGACACCAAACTCAGGGTCAGATAAAATATGTGATATGCTGTGCTGTTTATGTGGCATATTTGTTTTGTATTGTATATGTGCTGTTAAAATAAGCTTACTTTTGGTACAGTAAATTAGAATCTGAATCTCAGTGGCACACACCTGTTCCCTCCTGCTCCTCCTCTGGTTTCTTCTCTGATGAGGCAGACAGTCCATCACTGTCCAATGTGTGCTGACTCCCCACACGTCCTGACTCCCCACTCATCTGCTTACTGTGCTCCTTCGCCATCCTAGCAGGGAGACGGTAGGCAAGTCATGGAAGAAGTAATACACTATATACAGAACACACTGTAGAATAATGATACAATACATGTAAAGGAAGAAAATGTATGGAAAAATGTACCGTTTCTGTAACTTTTCAATGTTTTCTTTAATTCTGAGGAAAAATAAACATCAGTTAAACATTGTACTTAGAGTGCTAACATTATTTTAAATTATCTGAAAAAGACTGCATTAACATTTTTAAGAATTCATAATGGACTGATGGAATGAAATTATATCACCCAAATATATTTTTGCCCATTAAAATGGGCCTTCTCTGTATATTAATGCAACACATTATCAAAACAGCTCAACTCCTTTTTTATACTGTAAGTTTGCCCAACTAAGGGTGTTTAAGATTTCTGAAACACTGGGCAAACCACCGTGTGTGAAGCATGCCATTCATGGAGACACAAATGCAGCTCTTACATGTCAGCTATCACATTGATTGAGTTCCTCAGCTCTTCCTCTCTGGATGAAGAGAGATGGACAGAATGGATGAGACACAACATAGAGATGAGTGGAGAATGACAGCATGTTTTCCAAAGAAAGGAAAGAACAACTCCAGCGAGGATTAAACATGATTGGAGCAATCAGATCATTACATTAATTTACTCCATTTTCAATATTTCTCTACAGTAAATGGAGATTATACTGATTATGCCATTGTACATATTTGTTTTATTAAAGGCCCAGTGCAGTCAAAAACATAATTTTCCTGTGTTTTATATATATTTCCACACTGTGAGGTTGGAATAATACATTGAAATTGTGAAAATGTTGATAATGCTCTTTTAGTGTAAGAGCTGTTTGAGAACACCCGAAATGTCAGCCTGTTTTGGTGGGAAGACATCACCAGGCGGTAAATTAGTTAATAGACCAATAAGAAAGAGAGTTCCAAACCTCTCTGCCAATAACAGCTCGTTTTCTGTTTTCACCTCACCACTCAGACCACTCCCAGACAGTCCTAGCAAAATTATTGATTGAGAAATTGCTCTTTGCTAAGAAGCTTTTTTTGTTTCTTGTTGACCATTTAAATTGAAAAAAATCACACTAAGGTACTCAATTGTTTCCCAGAAATGATTTGATATTGAGATAAAAACAGCAGCATTGGACCTTTAAATGCCTCTAAAAAGAACAGTTGACATGAAAATGACATGAAAGGACCACTTTGATGGACTAGTAACAGTTCCCTTCTCCCTGATATAAAGCACATTATAAACTAGGTGGTTCGAAGCCCTGAATGCTAATTGGCTGAAAGCCGTGGTATATCACGGGTATCAAACATTTATTTTTACTCTTCTAATTACGTTGGTAACCAGTTTATAATAGCAATAAGAGGCACCTCGGGGGTTTGTAGAATATGGTCAATATACCAGAGCTAAGGCCTGTATCAAGGCACTCTGCGTTGTATAAGAACAGCCCTTAGCTGTGGTATGTTGGCCATATACCACACCCTCTCGGGCCTTATTGCTTAATTATCCCAGGGGTTGTGATCAGGTTAGCTGTCCCACCTGGTTTGTCCCTGGCGGACAGGTATGTTGTCCAGGTCGGTGAGATCCAGGAAGTCCTGGTTGAAATAGTGCAGCTGCAGGATACAGGCCAATAGGAAGGCTGCAGGGAGGAGGATCCGAGCAAACAGCTCCACAGTGTCGTACTGCTCCAACCCCAGATCACGCAGACTAGAGGACAGAGGACAGGGACAGCACTGAGCATATAACGTCTACCAGTGGAGGCTGCTGAGGGGAGGATGGCTCATAATAATGGCTGGAATGGAGCGAATGGAATGGCATCAAACACATGGAAACCATGTGTTTGATGTATTGGATATCATTCCACTGATTCCGCTCCAGCCATTACCACGAGCCCGTGCTCCCCAATTAAGGTGCCACCAACCTGTGATGTCTACAGTATGCTATTAGCCATGGATCATCAGGGAGAGTTTCAGACACAGGGTACAATATATGAGGAATTCCTGGGCAATGAATGAGTCAATGAATGAATTAACACTGTAGCACTTTAAAGTCTTGGGGTGACAACAACAATATGGAGGCATAAGCAACATTTTGAATGTACAGGGTTGACCACAGTGCCACCATGCACACTCACCCTTCCTCAGACATGCCCATGATCTGTCTGAACAGGCCAGACACCGTCTTAAACTGGTACATGTAGATGGCTATCAGGACGACCATGGAGTAGCCCACCACCACCGCCCAGAAGTACTTTAGCACTCGCCTCCACATGTCATAACAGATCTGAGGAACGGTAACATTGATACCATGATAATCAAGGTCAAATCACTCTACAAATACTAATCATAAGGAGCAAAAACAGTAAAATACGTTATTTTATAAAGATCATTCAAGCACTCTGATTTCCCTCAATTACTACCCACATTTCATGACAACAGGCGTCCACAAAACAATTTGCCTTTTCAAACCAATCTATCATCGCTGTCTTCAAGAGAAACACTCTTTTCACTCCACTTCGATACAGCTACACTCTTAGAAAAAAGGGTTCCAAAAGGGTTCTACCTAGAACCTTTAACATCCTAAGAATCGTTTTTGGAAGAAAGGGTTATCTGATTATTCTTTGAAAGGCAAGAAAGATTATTTAGTTCTACATAGAACAATATATAATATTTCCCAGAATGCTCTGTTGCAGGGAGATTTTCAGAATTGTATGTTTTACTCTAATATCTTTTTTTTTTTTGCATGTACAGTGCATTCGGAAAGTATTCAGACCCCTTCCCTTTTTCCACATTTTGTGACGTTACAGCCTTATTCTAAAATTGATTAAATTAAATGTTTAACTCATCAATCTACACACAACACCCCATAATGACAAAGCGAAAAACAGGTTTTCAGACATTTTTGCAAATGTATAAAACATACAAAACAGAAAGACCTTATTTACATAATTATTCAGACCCTTTGCTATGAGACTCTAAATTATGCTCAGGTGCATCCTGTTTCCATTGATCATCCTTGAGATGTTTATACAACTTTATTGGAGTCCAGCTGTGGTAAATTCAATTGATTGGACACACCTGTCTATATAAGGTCCCACAGTTGACAGTGCATGTCAGAGCAAAAACCAAGCCATGAGGTCGAAGGAATTGTCCGTAGAGCTCCGAGACAGGATTGTGTCGAGGCACAAATCTGGGAAGGGTACCAAAAAATGTCTGCAGCATTGAAGGTCCCCAAAAACACAGTGGCCTCCATCATTCTTAAATTGAAGAAGTTTGGAACCACCAAGACTCTTCCTAGAGCTGGCCGCCTGGCCAAACTGAGCAATGGGAGGAGAAGGGCCTTGGTCAGGACAACGACCCTAAGCACACTGCCAAGACAACGCAGGAGTGGCTTTGGGACAAGTCTCTGAATGTCCTTAGTGGCCCAACCAGAGCCCGGACTTGAACCCGATCTAACATCTCTGGCGAGACCTGAAAATAGCTGTGCAGCGACACTCCCCATCCAACCTGACAGAGCTTGAGAGGATCTGCAGAGAAGAATGGGAGAAACTCCCCAAATACAGGTGTGCCAAGCTTGTAGCGTCATACCCAAGACGACTCGAGGCTGTAATCGCTGCCAAAGGTGCTTCAACAAAATACAGAGTAAAGGGTCTGAATACTTACAGTATTTCCGTTTTTTTTTTTTTATACATTTGCAAAAAAAAAATTAAAAAAATTTCTTTGTCATTATGGGGTATTGTGTGTAGATTGATGAGGGGAAAATACAATTTAATCAATTTTAGAATAAGGCTGTAACATAACAAAATGTGTAAAATGTCAAGGGGTCTGAATACTTTCCCGAATGCATTGCTTGGTCGATTAATTTTATGCTACACAAAGATAAATAACATTGTTTTCTAAACTAATCCAATCTGTTAGTAATTGAATTTATTGCACCCATTACTGAGATGGTTGTTCCAGTTTAGATGATTGAGGTAGTCTCAGTATTCAATCTTCCCTACCATGGCAGTCATTCTGAATGCAGGTTGCAGGTGATTAACAATTCCACTTGTTGGCTATCCTAACTCTGGCTGGATTCCAATAGGAATTACACATCACTTTGCAAGCCAGCATAATGTGACTTGCAAGCCTGATGTGGCCTGTAAACCAGGAGATTCCTAACACCACTGTGTTAGAGTATAACTAGGTCCTCAAAGAAAGGCCTTATGATATATGTAATGTATTGTCATAAATAATACAATTTTAAAGGCTAATAAGGCTGGTGGAACCGTTCATAGACGGTTCTAGGAAGAACCCTCCAAAGATAAAAGGGTTCTCAGTAGAACCCTTCACAGACAGTTCTAGGAAGAACCTTTAGATGATAACCGCTTTATAAAGGGTTCTAGGCAGAACCCTTCATAGAGGTTTCTAGGTAGAATCATATACAGGGGGTTCTTTGAAGAATCCTGCATAGAGGGTTCTAGATAGCGAAAATGCTCTCCTAACCTGCTACGAAAATCACTTCTGGTCGTAGCTGTATCAAAGTGGCGTGAAAAGAGTGTGTCCCCTGTATTCATATGTTATTTCCACATTCACAATGTTTTACATAATAATACCTACATTATTAAATATAATGCAGCAATATACGCAATATATATTTCCCCTCAGTCAGACTGTTTGTGAAACAACAGTGCTGCTGGCAATGATAAACAAGAGGGTCATCTTGGCTTCCTTACAGTATGTGTGGTGTGAGGTAGTAGTTAAGCCAATAAGTTGCTGTAAGTGCTCAGAGCTAAAAGGTCAGCAGAAATACAAGATGAGGAGGGAAACCAGGAAAACGGCAGCAGAAATGTTTTGTGTCTGTGTTTACGAAGTAGGATCAATATTCATAACCGGATCTGTATTGATGAGAGTCTCGGGCTGTCGTTGAGGTATTGGATGCAAAGGGAAGGTAAATGTGTCATAATGTTTTGTTGACCCTCTTTGCTTCTTAAGTGCCGTAAACAGCTAATGATGACTATTAGTTAGTTAGTTAATTACCGTATCATTAGCATCACTAGAAATTCTTGGTTAACTAGCTAATATGGCTCTTAAATCAAACAATTTCACAGCCATTTTCCTTTTCATTTGACACAATCTTATCTTTCACTCAGTTTGTTAATTCCCTTCTCTTTTGAATAACATTGTATATAGAAGCTTATGTAATATACACTTTATTTATAGAGCACAATATATATGGTATTTCCTGTGCAGTACACACAACAACATTGGTATAACATTATCTAGAAGTAAGTATGAGGCCCACCTGATAGAGGACAACACAGAAGAGGAACAGCACGATGTAGAGGATCTTGTAGACCATCACCTTCCCAGAGAAGCTGACCACAAAGAACGTAGAGCAGCAGAACAGGATCCAGTACTTCACCAGGGTTCCTTTGACCGCTGAACCCAGCATCTCCATTATGGAGGAGGTGTCACCTTCATCCGCTAAGGGAGAGGAGGAACACAACGTAGAACTAGTTCAAAGGGTCAAACACAACATAGAACTGGTTCAAAGGGTCAAACACAACATAGAACTGGTTCAAAGGGTCAAACACCTCTATGGGTTAGAGCACTGTTAAGTGAAGAATGTTACAGACACCTGGGTACAATATAATATGCATTTCTAATGCATTTGATCAATACTGTATTAGAGAATGTGACTTTATCAATGTGAATCCATAAAGTATGCATAAAAGGAGAAGAGTCCATACATGGTAGCACTTTGACTTCATCCAGAGACTCTTCTGACTCCTTCAGATCCTGCTCTTCCTGTTTCTCCTTCAGTTGTTGACGGAACAGAAGCAAGAAGCTAAAGGCGTAGAACATCTTGGCTCCCAGGTGGACACAGGGTACTGGGTAAGTGACCATGTCAAAGTCTACCAGCACGGCGTGAGGTAGGCCAGGGTAAAGCTCGTCCTGCCGCAGCCTCAGGCCGCTCAGGAAGGCGAGCAGCAGCAGCACGGTGCCGTACACCGCCAGGAAGGGAGCGCTCATCATGGCATAGCGCCGACGGTCACGCATCATCCAGATCAGACACGACCACACCAGCAGGGCGAACGTCAGCCAGCTGTTATAGGTGATGCTCCACACCTGAGGGGTTGAAGGAACACAGGAGGCACGCCACACATATTAAATACACTCTTAGAAAAAAGGGTTCCAAAGGGGTTCTTCAGCTGTCCCCATAGGAGAACCCTTTTGGGTTGCATGTAGAACCCTCTGAGGAATGGGTTCTACGTGGAACCCGAAAGGGTTCTACCTGGAACCAAAAAGGATCATTCAAAGGGTTTTGCTATGGGGACTTCTGAAGAACCCTTTTAGGTTCAAGATAGCAATTATTTTTCTAAGAGTGTAGTTATATAGCCATGTTTATGTTAAAGAGATGTAAGGTAATGTGAAGGTAATTGATCTCTATTCAGTTTGATTTTTAAAGGAACTGTTTTCATAAAGTGAATTGTTCAATGACTAATGTCTACACCAAAACTATAATACCATCATAGAAATAAAGTGGTTTACCATCATGATGATGAGTGCGCTGACATAGCTGTGCTTCATGATGAACAGGCCGAACACAACCAGTCCACTGGGGCCAGGAGGGGTGGGAATGGTCTCTGTATCCTGTATAGACACCTCACTCCTCTCCTTCTCTTCCTCACTCCTCTCCTTCTCTTCCTCACTCATCTCTTTCACCTCCTCTGACTCTGAGAGAGGAAAAACAGCAGAGGATGTAGTTTAGAAGAGTTTCTATTGCATATAATTGTCAGATTTTAAGACTGTGCTGTGTCAGATTCTACACTAGTGAGGAATATTTATTAAATATCAAATTACTACCATTTATTCATGACTGGGTACGATCAAAATATCCAGGTGGATATAAATAATACGGCAACACTTTATTTGGATAGTCCATCTGTAGATCTCTACAGTAACATTTCAACTAACTATCTACTTATCCTAACCCTAGCTCTAACCCTAACCTTAACCCTTAATCCTAAACTTAACCCTTACCCTAACCCTATCCCCTACCTTAACCCTTACCCTTATTCTAAACCTAACGTAACCCTAACCCTAACCTTAGCAAGCAGTTGCTTATCAACAGATACTTTTGCATCTACAGATGGGAAATCCAGACTATCCAAATTAAGTGTGACCAATAATACTTCCCATACGTCACCTACCTTGTGAGAGTGACAAGTCTATTCCTTCATATTGTGGTGGAGGGTAGCAATTTGAATATCCTGCCGCTGGCCCTACCAGCAGTGACCCCACCTCCTGTCCTCTCAGATCATGCCATGAGCTGCTCATCAGTAAAACCATTGGCTGCAGAGGAAAAACAGTTTACTATGAATTTTGTCTTTGAAGAAAAGTGATGCATACCAAATATATATAGTGTCTAACCAGACATTTAAAGTCCCTTTAAAGTAGTTATAACAACAACACTTTGGGGTACATTGGGAGAGCAGAATGTACCTCATGTACCTCCTCTGGCATGTACGCTTCATCATCCGTACTGGTCAGTAGCTGTGATAGACAAAGAAAGACAACTGTTCAAGAAATCTGTAGAAAATCATGTTGGCAACACTACAAGAGGCTAGATTGTGAAATAGAACTGTATTAGATTTCAACACCTCCAGTCTGTCTCCTGAGATGAATAAGATCTTGGAGAAGCTGGGGGGATCCTCATGGGTTTCTACTGGACTCTCAGACTTCTCCAGAGTATCCTAGCAGAAATACACAGACAGCACCATGAAATGACACACACACACAATTAACACCTCCAATAAAGCATAAACCAGCAGCATAAACCCAGTTTTCTTTCATCCACAAGTCATTGACTGCATGTGAAATGTCACCCTATTCATTATATAGAGCCCTACCCATATAGTGGTGCACTATATAGGGAATAGGGTGCCATTTCGGACGCAGTCATTAACTTAGGCATCTTAGTTGCATTGGCGCCTCAGTCTTAGTTAAAGTACCTCCTCCTCCTCAGTGATGTTGACCCACTTGTGCAGCAGAGCCACCAGTGTGTAATAGAGGAGCAGCAGCACAATGGGGTTGGTGAAGACAGGCCAGCTGACGTCTGGCTGCAGACCCAGACTGTATGGCTCAGTCTCATTGGTTTGGATGACCGCTGTTATACCAAACAGCCTGAACAAAACCAGAGAGAGATACACCAGATCGGTTAACAAACAAAATTCACAGTGGATAGATCAAGTAGATACTGAAATCTGAAGACGGGCATGTATCAGTTTATGACATTTAACAGTGATTGTGTATGTCTGTGTCCAGTGTAGTAGAGTGTGTTATTATTTTCTATTTCGACAATATGAATAAATACAATTAGTTTTGTATCTGTACAGTCAGTGTCCAGCCAGTATCCTGTGATGCTACATCCTGGTCCCATGGCCCTACCTGGCATAGATGTCCTGTGGGGGTACGATCTGTTGGGCCAGGGGCAGCTGGTACAGGTAGAGGCTCAACAGGTGACCGGTGCTGAATATAGCCATCATCACACAGAGGGTACTGAAGAACAGCATGCTGAGGGAGCGGAGTAACACCCACCACCACACCAGGCCCAGGAACGTCCCGAAATACACCACTGAGGTCAGGGAGGGCAGAGTGATGCCTGGTACATGGGGAGGAGGACCAGTCAAGAGGAGAAAGGAGAAGATTATAGTAGTGTGGGGGAGCAGATAGTAAATTAGTTGTCTTCATTTGGCTGAGCTATACAGCAGAGAAGGCTGAGCCAATGCAAGACTTTGAGTCTGGCTCGCAAGAATAGTACATAAGAGTCCAAAGTGACTTCTTTGAATGCAATGAATTAGATTAGAATGTACAGCAAGGAAAGGACAGCCTTTTGAGATGTACCTGCCAGCCCTAGTAGTATGGTGACCACTACTTTCCCTGCTGTGTTCATGATGGCGGACAGCAAGAGGCGCAGTCCAAGGGCAAATGCAATGAACTTCTGGACAAACTGAGGAAGGGCTGCCGGCACCGCTATGCTTTCATCTGAACTGTCATAGGACGAGCCGCCTGTGACCTCACTGCCAACCTCAGACTCTGAGTCGGACATGTCCACATCCTGCTTTGTCAGAAGAGCACTAGTTTGACGGACATAACACCATTTTACTTTATAACAGATTCAATCTAAAGGAGTTCCATGTTCAAACCACTAGAGTAGAAGTGCTGAAATACTGCATGAGAAGGTGATGCGCCTCACCTTCAAATTATTTAGAACATATCGGCATGTATGATGTACATTTCTAACGCTCTCATTTAAAACAATAATGGTTAAACTACTGTGTACTGTGAATTGAACAAAAGTGGCAGATGAAATTGGCCATGTGCATACCTCAGGGTCAGAGGGTGCGATACAGTTCTGGTTAAGTTGGGGCATGGGGCGCAGCAGCTTCCTGACCAGGCGCAGTATGAAGAGCCCTGACAGGAAGAGCCCCAGATCAGGGGCTAAGAGACGCACAATGTTCCCTGCATCCACCAAACTGAACCTGGGGACATAACACACAACAAGTGATTAACAACACCCGCATTAGAAACAACACCAAAGTCTGTTTTAAAAAAGTAAAGAAAATGTGGCCCTACCGTACAATGCCCAGATGGTAGAGAATATTCTCCCAATATTCGTTCTCTGTTGAACAACACAAATATTTCAGATAGAAATCAAGTCTTGTCTTATCAGCAAAATGCCAAAGCAACATCCACCCTCATAAATGTTTTCTTGAATGAGTAAGTTCATTATGCTCTCCATGTATTAAAATGCTAAAACAAACATCTGTCTCTCTTTTGGTTGCTGTCCAGCAGCATCTCTGAGTATTTGTTGTTAATAGCTCAGTGAGCTGATAGAGGCTGGTGTTATCTTACCATACTGAGGTACGTAGGCAAAAGTGATCTGCATGAAACACTGGAGAGCCAGAAACGTCACGCTGGTAGAACAGATGAGCAGCAGGAACGTCCCTGTTTTTCCTTTAGAAATACAAGACCAGAGACACAGATTACTGGGGGGAGAATAGAATAGAAACGTTATTTTCCATTTTTGTGAGAAACAGTACATGTCTTTATTCCTTTCCCAACCCCTCTGAGACACATACAAGTATTCAGATCAGCCAGTCGGTATTCTGTTATCATCCGTACAGGGATCACTGCATGTAATTAGGCTGTTACTTTTAATGGCCTTTTTTAACTCAATTTTCCCCTATCTTAACGGCTGAGGATAGTGGTAGTGTCTACTGTGGAAATGCAGATAATATAGGTCTCTGTACTTACAGATACGTAGTGAGCTGTGCTTACTAAACGAGGATGATCACATTCTGCCTTCCCAAAGGATGCCTAACGACAGTATTAAAACCACAGAGTCATTCTGTGTCTTGTGAGCAGTTTCTGTGATCGATAGTTTAATAAAGTAGGCAACATGGAACTGGATTTGCCTGAACAGCAGAACAAATTAAATAAAAAAAGATAACACTTGTACTTAACAAAGACATTTGGTTTCAGTTTAATTGTGTGTGTACATTGAATAGATACTGTATCTATGAAGACAAAGATTTATAATGCTCTGTGAAATGTGTATGTCTTGACATTTTCAAATGTTCAACTCCAACAAAAGCCAACAATTTCCTCTGTAGGCAATAACCGAACAGAACAGAGCAGTTAGACAGCAGTGGCATATTAACAGAGGCTGACCCCTATAATTAAGAGAGAAGAGTGAAAACAAGGCCTGGTGGAATGGTGCAG
This sequence comes from Coregonus clupeaformis, assembly GCF_020615455.1. Lineage (NCBI taxonomy): Eukaryota > Metazoa > Chordata > Actinopteri > Salmoniformes > Salmonidae > Coregonus > Coregonus clupeaformis. The sequence continues at coordinate 1,684,524 of NW_025533467.1, forward strand.
CAATAGCGGAGCCAGCAAATGGGCTTCCGATGCCCAGGTTTTTACTAAAAGCTTTGTTTCATTTCTGCTCTACTAAGTGAAGGCCGGTCAATTCTGCTTCTGTATGATGTGTTTAATCTCTGCACCCCACCCCTGACCACTCAACCCAGGGGTGATGTCATATTAGCGAGACAAAGACTGAAAAATGATACACAAAGCTTTTAAAGAGAAAAGGGCTAATAGTCCAGCATGCAAGAAAACCATCTCGCAAATGCTGACACCACAACATTTAATTCCACTATGTAATTACTAGGTTATACATAATAGATCAGACCATACTAGCAACATCCCTTTACAAAGTAAATGGCCAATCTTTTAATTCATCAACTTTATTGATAAACATACAATAGAATGCACACACATGTTGTATGTTGGTCAATATGAGTTGAGGAATCACACACGCTCGCACACACACACACACACACACACACACACACACACACACTGCAACACTCTTCGAAAAAAGGGTTCCAAAAGGGTTCTTTGTGGAGGGATAGGGTTCTACCTATAACTATTTTGATCTGAAGAACCCTTTTTGGAAGACAAGGGTTCTTTGTAAGGTAAAGGGTTCTACCTAGAACCTTTAACATTCTATGAATCGTTTTTGGAAGAAAGGGTTGTTTAATGATTGTTTGGAAGGCAAGATGGATTTTTTGAAAGGCAAGAAGGGTTCTACATAGAGCCACATTTCCCAGCATGCTCTATTGTGGGTTATTTACAGAACTGTTTGTTTTAATATCTGTGTTTTTGCATGTACATTGATTGGTTGATTAGTTTTATGCTACACAAAGATAAATAACATACATTTTTCTAAACTAATCCAATCTGTTAGTAGTTATTACACACAACTTATTACACTAGTTACTGGGATGGATGTTCCAGTTCACATGATTGAGGTAGTCTCAGTATTCAATCTTCCCTACCCTAGCAGTCATTCTGAATGCAGGTTGCGAGTGATAAAAAAATTCCACTTGTTGGATATTCTAACTCTGGCTAGATTCCAATAGGAATTACACATCAATTTGCAAGCCAGCATAATGTGACTTGCAAGCCTGATGTGTTAGGGTATAACTAGGCCCTAAAAGTGTAACGATCCCGGCAGTCTGAGTCGGGTCCTGTCTGTGGACTAGTTTTTCTGTTCGTGATCTCCAGTTTCCCGAGGGTTCGGGAACGCTCCGGGGAGCTCTCTTGATTTCCGCACCTGCATCCCATCAGCAATCTGCACACCTGGTCCTGATCATCACCCTTCTTAGGCTCTGGCCTAACATCCATTCCCTGCCGGATCGTTAGCCATGAACAGTAGGTTTACCAGAGTATCAGTCTTAGAGCCTAGCGTTAGTTTTGTTGTTTTTGCACCTTGTTGGTTTGTTGCTTACTTACCCCGTTTTGTTCCATCTGCAGTCACCCGTCCGGGAACCTTCATCCAACCTCTGCCTGGTGGTCGGCGGCTGCCGACCCAGGATGGGATCAACCACTGCACCCCCAACAACTAATCAACGCCGCCCGCTCTGTTCCCTGGATTATTCAGCATCACTCTTGAATTTGTAATAAACACTCACCTTCGTTTCAACTTACCTTGTCCTGGTCTGCTTCTGGGTTCTGGCTTAGCAACTCGTGACAGAACGATCCGGCCAGTAATGAACCCAGCGGACCTGGACTCTGTTCGCCATGCCATTACCCATCAGGAGAAGATGTTGGGCCATCATAGCACGGTACTACAGGAGATCGCGTTGTCAGTTCGAACCTTTCTACCGGTCTGACGGAGGTCCAGAACCAACGCAAGTTTCCGGTGGAGGATCCACTACCGGTTTCACCCATCTCGCCTGCCGCTTCTGGAGCTGTGTCCTTCCGTGAGCCCAAGGTTCCGACGCGGATAAATATGAGGGGGAGCTGGGAAGATGCCGTTCCTTCCTTATGCAGTGTGGATTAGTGTTCGATCTACAGCCCTACTCTTATGCCACAGACAAGGCTAGGATAGCCTTTGTGATTGCGTTGCTGCGTGGTCGAGCGCTGGAGTGGGCTTCAGCCGTTTGGGAACGACAAGACCCCCTGCATGGCTTCATACCAGGGGTTCACGGCCGAGATGAGGAAGCTCTTCGACCATTCCGTCCGAGGGAGGGACGCAGCTAGGCGCCTGTTTTCGCTTCACCAAGGAACTCGCAGCGTGGCCGACTTCGTGATCGAGTTCAAGACGTTGGCTGTGGAGAGTGGGTGGAACGAGGAGTCTCTGCAAGCGGCCTTTTACCAGGGTCTGTCGGAGCAGCTCAAGGATGAGTTGATCTCCTATCCGGAGCCTAGTGACCTGGACAGCTTGGTAGCCTTGTCTATTCGGGTGGATAATCGAGTCCGAGAGCGAAGGAGGGGAGAAGCAATGGGGTCCGTCCAATCGATCAGCTTCTCAGTTCCCAGTCGGGTCGGGTGGTGGACCAGAACACGCCGATCATTCTCCACCACAAAGGATTAGTGGAGAGGTCCTCTCTCCCGATTCTGAACCCATGCAAGTGGGGCGGCACGGGTTAACCAAGGAGGAGCGTCAACATAGACGTAAGACCAACTGCTGCCTCTACTGTGGTAGCTCGGGACATTACATCTCCACTTGTTCCCGGCGGTCGTCAAACTGCCCGGCTCGCTAAAGTTGGGAGGACTTTTAGCGAGCCAGTTTCAACCTCTCAGTACCTCTGTCAGACCCCGTTTCCCGGCTACCCTTGTGAACAGGAATCAGAGCTTAGCGATTAACGCTTTATCGATTCAGGTGCCGATGGAAGCTTTCTTGATGCCGAGTTGGTGGAACAGCTGGGGCTTTCCAAGGAGCAATTGCCGGAAGCCATTGAAGCGACCACTCTGAACGGCAGTAGTCTGGCACGTATCACGATGAGGACTGAACCGGTTAAGATGCGGTTGTCGGGAATCATTCTGAGATGATTTCATTCTTCATTCTGCCGTCTTCCCATGTTCCTCTGGTCCTTGGATACCCCTGGCTGAAGGAACACAATCCCACGTTCGATTGGGTGACGGGCAAGGTAACGAGTTGGAGCCTTGATTGTCATGCTAACTGTCTCAAGACTGCCTGCCCCCATTCGGTTCCCAGTCAGGTGATTGAGGCTAAACCCCCAGATTTGTCCCTGGTTCCCGAGACATATCACGATTTGGGGGAAGTTTTCAGTAAGCAGAAGGCTCTGTCACTCCCTCCCCACCGACCATATGATTGTGCCATCAACCTGTTCCCTGGAGCTGTCTACCCCAAGGGAAGGTTATACAGTATCTCCCGACCTGAACGTGAGGCTTTGGAGACCTACATCAAGGAGTCCCTAGCTGCTGGTCTCGTTCGTCCCTCGTCATCACCCCTGGGGGCAGGATTCTTCTTTGTGGGTAAGAAGGATGGCTCTCTTCGACCGTGTATTGATTATCGGGGGTTGAATGACATCACGGTCAAGAACAAGTATCCCCTGCCCTTGATGAGTTCTGCCTTCGACTCCTTACAGGGTGCTACGGTGTTCACTAAGCTAGACCTACGCAATGCGTATCACATGGTCCGGATCAGAGAGGGGGACGAGTGGTTGACGGGTTTCAATACACCGATGGGTCACCCCGAGTATCAGGTGATGCCGTTTGGACTGACCAATGCTCCAGCGGTATTCCAGAGTATGGTGAACGCACGTCCTGAGAGATATGATCGGTCTCTTTGTGTTTGTTTACCTGGATGACATTCTGATCTTCTCGAAGGAACCTTCCGACCACGTCCAGCATGTCCGGCAGGTTCTGCAGCGATTGTTGGAGAATCGCCTGTTCGTGAAGGCCGAGAAGTGCGAGTTTCACGCCCACACGACATCCTTTCTCGGGTACATCATCTCCAGGGGAGAGATTAGGATGGACCAGGAGAAGGTTAGAGCGGTTCTGGAATGGGCCCAGCCCGGTACGAGATTGCAGCTCCAGAGATTTTTGGGGTTTGCGAATTTCTACCGCAGATTCATCCGGGATTACAGCCGTGTGGCCGCCTCCGTTAACTGCCTTGACTTCCAGTATCAGGACCTTCAAGTGGAATCCGGAGGCGGATTCGAGCGTGCCTGGATTTGAAGAGGCGATTCACCAACGCACCGATTCTCTCTCAACCGGACACGGCCCGTCAGTTCGTCGTTGAAGTGGACGCGTCTGATGTGGGAGTTGGCGCCATCCTGTCGCAGCGATGCTCCACGGACAGTAAAACCCATCCCTGCGCCTACTACTCTCGTCGCTTTTCGCCTGCGGAGAGGAATTACGATGTGGGTAAACCGGGAGCTTCTCGCGGTGAAACTTGCCTTGGAGGAGTGGCGCCACTGGTTGGAGGGGGGCGGAGCAACTGTTATTGTCTGGACTGACCACAAGAATCTTGCTTACGTGCAATCGGCTAAACGTCTCAACTCCCGTCAGGCCAGGTGGGCGTTGTTTTTCGGACGATTCAAGTTTTCCCTGACGTTCCGACCTGGATCTAAGAACGGCAAGGCGGACGCCTTGTCCCGGATGTTCTCAAGACGGAGGAGTGGGTCCAAGACCGGGCAATTTCCCCCGGAACTGCGTCGTGGGAGCAGTTATGCGGAAGATTGAGGAGGAGGTGCTGGCGGCCCCTTCGGACTCAGCCCGGTCCCGGTAACGGTCCACCCGGTCGGTTGTTTGTGCCTGAGTCGGTTCGTCCTGCTGTCCTCAAATGGTCCCACGCCAGCAAGATGGCTTGTCACCCTGGCGTGGCTCGGACAATGGCGTTTCTTCGCAGACGTTTTGGTGGCCTGCCATGGCCGAGGATACTGGGGGTTTTGTTGCTGCCTGTCCAGTGTGTGCGCAGAATAAGAGTACCAATCGGCCCAGCTCTGGACTACTTCACCCCTTCCTATTCCCCGGCGACCATGAGTCGCATCTGGCCCTGGACTTCGTCACTGGGTTGCCCGCTTCTGAGGGGAACACGGTCGTTTCTGACTATCGTGGACAGATTCAGCAAGTTCGCCCACTTTGTGCCAATTGCCAAGCTTCCCTCTGCCTCGAGACGTCCGAGATCCTGGTTAGGGAGGTTTTCAGGGTCCACGGTTTGCCCAGTGATATCGTTTCCGACCGTGGCCCTCAGTTTACCTCTGCTGTCTGGAAGTCCTTCTGTTTGGCCATTGGAGCTACAGTCAGTCTCACATCTGGTTTTCACCCCCAATCCAATGGTCCAGGCGGAGAGAGCCAACCAGAAGATGGAATCCACGCTACGCTGTCTGGTCTCTTCCAACCCCACCTCCTGGGTCTCTCAGTTGCCTTGGGTTGAGTATGCCCACAATACTCTCCCTACATCTGCCACTGGGATGTCTCCTTCCAGTGCCTGTATGGCTACCAACCTCCCCTGTTCCCTTCTCAGGAGAAGGACTCTCAGTGCCTTCTGTTCAGGCCCATATTCGGTCGTTGCCACCGGACCTGGCATCGGGCCAGAAAGGCACTCCTTAGAGTTTCGGACCGGTATCAGCTCCAGGCGAATGTCGCCGGATCCCCGCTCCCACCTATACCATCGGAGATAGGGTTTGGTTGGCCACACGGGATCTTCCGTTACGGACTGAGTCTAGGAAGTTGTTACCGAAGTTCATTGGTCCGTTTGTGGTGGAGAAGGTGATCAATCCAGTGGCAGTTCGACTCAAACTACCGAGGACGCTCAGAGTCCATCCCACCTTTCATGTCTCCTGCCTCAAGCCTGTTTTCCTCAGTCCTCTGTTGCCTCCTCCGCCTCCCCCCTCCTCCTCCTCGGATGATCGGAGGTGGTCCTGCCTACACGGTGCGACGATCATGGATTCCAGACGGCGGGGCCGGGTTTCCAGTATCTCGTGGACTGGGAGGGTATGGTCCTGAAGAGAGGAGTTGGATTCCGCGGCGACAGATCCTAGATGCTGACCTCATCCGTGACTTCTACCGCCTCCATCCTGGCGCTCCGGGGAGTCGCCGGTGGCGTCTGGTCGGAGGGGGTACTGTATGACGATCCCGGCAGTCTGAGTCGGGTCCTGTCTGTGGACTAGTTTTTCTGTTCGTGATCTCCAGTTTCCCGAGGGTTTCGGGAACGTCCCGGGAGCTCTCTTGATTTCCTGTACCTGCATCCCATCAGCAATCTGCACACCTGGTCCTGATCATCACCCTTCTTGTAGGCTCTGGCTAACATCCATTCCCCTGCCGGATCGTTAGCCATGAACAGTAGGTTTACCAGAGTATCAGTCTTAGAGCCTAGCGTTAGTTTTGTTGTTTTTGCACCTTGTTGGTTTGTTGCTTACTACCCCCGTTTTGTTCCATCTGCAGTCACCCGTCCGGAACCTTCATCCAACCTCGCCTGGTGGTCGGGCGGCTGCCGACCCAGGATGGGATCAACCACTGCACCCCCAACAACTAATCAACGCGCCTCGCTCTGTTCCCTGGATTATTCAGCATCACTCTTGAATTTGTAATAAACACTCACCTTCGTTTCAACTTACCTTGTCCTGGTCTGCTTCTGGGTTCTGGCTTAGCAACTCGTGACAAAAAGAAAGGCCTTTGATATTTGTAATTATTGTTATAAATTATTTTATTTTAGAAGGCTAATGAGGCTGATGGAACCATTCATAGGCGGTTCTAGGAAGAACCCTACAAAGATAAAACGGTTATCAGTGTAGAACCCTTCATAGATGGTTCTAGCAAGAAGCTTTAGATGATAAAATGGTTATTGGTAGAACCCTTCATAGAGGGTTCTAGGCAGAACCCTATATAGGGGGTACTATGAAGAACCCTACATAGAGGGTCCTAGGTAGGAACCTTTGCAAAGGGGTTCTACCTAGCACCAAAAGGGGTTCCCCAATGGGGACAAATCGAAGAACCTATTGAGTGTACTTTTAACACTATTCTGCAAATAATAGACAGGCAGCCCAATAACATTAACATTAAAACGATTTGTCTCCCAAGGGCCACATTGATCAAACATGGTGTTTATTAGCAAACATTAAAAACGTATAGAGGACCCTGTAGCATAGGATAAAAGTCAGTGTAACTTGGAATAAAATGCACCTTATTCTTTATAGTCTACAACTTGGGGTGCCATTTCAGACCTAGTGGTGTTACTCTGAGGTCTTACCTTGCATGGAGGTGAGAGAGGGGTTTGGCAGCAGGGGAAGGGTGAGCAGGAAAAGGAAATACACCACAGACAGACCATTGTACCGGAAGGATGACGCTATGGAGAGATAACAAAGATTTTACATGGATGTTTATTTGTATGTATAATATAATATCTAGGTACATACTGTAATTTTAATTTGTCTTCGGTGCTGTATTTTATGTGATTGCTCATTATGTTGAGTCCATCTTACGGAAAATCCAAATAAACACAGTTGAAACAGAAAGCAATAATTCATCAACAGCTGCTGAAACAAACAGCCTACTGTATTATCCATCAAAGAGAAAAGGCTTTGGTAATAAAATGCTATGATCCATTGCACCTACTAATACAAAATGCACAAGTGTTAGACTGAACAAAGCCCCCATCACACAGTAAACAAGTAGCTAGCTAAAAAACAATGCGGCTTACTGGTCACACCACATTTTATTCTTGGTCTTCTTCGACCAACAATGGCAATGAAACTGACATCAAAATCACGGATCATAGTTTTAACTTTTAAACTTTAATAATACAAAACACTAAAATGAAGGAAAGTATAATTTAATCAGTAATATATTTGTTTCTTTTTTGAAATTACTTGGAATCTTGATTTTCTATACTTAATTGTGAGGTAAAAAAGTATAATACTTACTGAATGAAAATACACTTAAAATGGAAAATGTGTCTTAAAGGGGTGACAGGCAAAGGTTTTCTGCTTGTTTATTTTTCCTTTCTTTATACAACAGCTAAATACATCATAAATGATCTGCACAATATTTTGGTCAGAGTAGATTTTGTATCCTTGATTTAACACTAAGAGAGGCATGGCTAGCTGTCAACATGCTCATTTGGAACGCTTGGAAATGATGTCATTTGAGGGCATTGTGAAAATTCCATAATCTGAAAAGTTCAAAGTATCTGATTTTAGTGCACAATTACACACATCTCTGAACTCACATGCTCAATATTGTACTGTTGAGAACACAACAATGCAATAAACATACTATTCAACAACAAAACATTTTTATTTCCCAGTACAGTTTTACGGCACACTTTACTCAATTACTACATGATCACATTATTACAATGTGTCCACTCAAATATATATATATATATTTTTTAGGGGGTAGATCAGCTTTAATGTTGCAGATACATTGTAACTTCCATCAATGTAATTGTCTGCATCACTTCTAATCCCCCATATGGGTTTTTTTCTTGCAAATAAATATATATATATATATACACACACATATACATACATACACATACATATACACACACATACATATAAATACATATACATACATATCCTTTAAAAAATATATATTTCCCTTTATTACTTTCCAACTCCACCACCCCTTCCCTAATTGGAGTAAACTAGTGAACAACAATGCTTAGGCCTCTACTTCCAGCTTATACATACTATATACATTTTATGGACACAGTCAATTTTACAATAATTATATTTTGTTTGTTTTTACTCCTGAACTTCCTCTACCCTCAACCTCTCCGATCATTTTCATGACGTCCATCCGGTTTGCTTCTAG